>NC_068981.1:108130937-108131893 GCF_001194135.2 Octopus bimaculoides
ATATATATATATATATACATGCATATGTATGTATGTGTGTAAATATGTGTGTATGTATACACAAGCACACACACACACACACACACATTCATACATATATGTGAATATGTGTGCATGCATATTAATTATAAATCATTATACATAAATATTTTGTATGCATAGCTTTGAATTTAAGCTTGAGTGCCTGAGAATGCCAGAATAGACTTCTTATGGGAAGAGGCAATGAAGACCTACGGAAGGTGGAAGAACAAATGGAATATTGCTTAGGTTATCCTGGTTGGATAAGTGGAAACTCCTTTGGAAATGGAGTTGTGTTTAAAATTCTGCAATTTAGACAGCTGTGTGCATAGGCAAGGTGAGAAAATTTCATTCCTAGTGTTCAAGACATTCATTGTTGAGATTAGGATATTTAGCTTTTTGGTGATACCGATGTATTTACTGCTTCAACCATTCAACTTGCTAGCTTTGGCTACAATACTCCAATTTATTCAGGAGTTGACTTCCGTACTCCTATCTATTATGCTCCATAACATTTTGGAGGAAGCATCATTTTGTTCTTTTCACTGTATGAAGCTAATTGCTGTGCATATCGTTATTTGAAGTCATGAATTCCCATACAAGTCAATCGAAAATGGGAGACGGATTTACCACCAATCTACATATGAATCATTTGAAAACTGTGGTGTCTAGCACATGAAACCTCAGGTTACGATTGAAATACACAAATAAAGAGAGCATTTATCCATCAATGTGGTGTTGAGTACTCATTCCTCATTGTTCAACTCTATCATGTCCATATATAGATACATATATACATATATGTATACATACACACTCACACACACACACACACGTATATGTATGTGTATGTATCATATATATAAGCATATACATATATTTATCAAACACACATATATGTATGTATATAAATATATGTGTATATATATATATATATA
>NC_068981.1:108131993-108132200 GCF_001194135.2 Octopus bimaculoides
ATGTATGTATGTATGTATGTATGTATGCATGCATGCATGCATGCATGTGTATGTATATATATGTGTGTGTGTATGTATGTATATGTGTTTATATATATGTATATCTACGTGCTTATACATATATGTGAATACATGTATGTATATACATATATATTTGTATGCACATATGTGTGTGTGTATATATATATATATATATATATATATATA
>NC_068981.1:108134249-108149001 GCF_001194135.2 Octopus bimaculoides
TATATATATATATATATATATATATATATATATATATATATATCATTTAGGTGTGTAGATTCATTTACATTTGCTATTGCAATCAGGACATGTGGTTTTCTGTTGGATATATCTGCTGCAATAATTTTTATGCTGTACAAAACTTTTTGATAATGAATTAGTTGACTTTAAAAACATGCTTTACCAAAACTGAAAACCCTTGCTATGATCACATTAATTGCTCAAAATGTATTCCTCAATAAAGCTGTTGAATTTGAATATTGAACTAATTTTTTTAAAATATATAAGGATATATTAAAGTATTTCACAAATATTTATGATCATCTACTTACGTATGTATCTATATATGCATATATATATACATTATTTTCTTCTTGTGTTTATGATACAAAAATCTGAGTGTTCATTAGACAGTTGCAGTAGATGCATGTAGCGTCTAATGTGTGTATATTGTAACTAGGATTCCTGCCCAAAAGTGTTCACATAACCAGCTTTTTCTGAGTCACTCATCACCTTTCAATGTGTATTGGCAAGTCAAGGCTGGCTATATGAAGCCTTTTAGTGCATATTTGTAGTTGACAAAATACCCTTATATACAAGAGCATAAATATACAAATCTCAGCATACATACACATACACTGTATGCATATATGCATACGCACATGTCCACACACATACACTCATGAGTGTGTGCATGTATTTGAATGCATTGATATATGTATATGTCTATAAATAAATATATATCAAGAAAAGTATGTAATGTCTATTATTTATATTTTGTTTTGTATAACTGTATATATATATATATATATATATATATATATATATATTCACACACACACACACACACACACACACACACATATATGTATATATATATATATTTATTTATATATATATATATATTTATTTATATATATATATATATATATATATATATTCATGTGGGTTTTATTCCTGATTAAACACAGATTAAGGGCATATACACAGTTTTGTGAGATTTTCTCTTTTTGGTGTTTATGTAAAATTACAAATTTAATTTCAGAAAAAGAAGAAATATTGTATTTAAATCAAATAAAAAGACTGTGAATTATTTAAATAGACATTTTTATTTAGACTAATTACATTTTTTGCATATTTTTATATATGTTTTTGCTCCCTATTCATTATGCATTAGATTTAATTAGAAATAGATTTTTTTTAATAAATTAGACAGGGGAGGTGGTTGTCTATGATTTTAAAGGTATCCTTTCCACTCTGGTAAATTGATATGGCTGATGCTCATACTAAGCATCTACAGGTTTTCAGGGAAAAGTCCATCCTAAACTTGGATCCACTCTTTCTGACTCCCTCCTTTATCTCAAGCAGTCATACCTTTGTAATTAAGCAATTTCACTTCATAGCCATAAGTATCTGAGTTTGATCCCACTGGGCATATATGTCTTCTACTATTGCCTCAGTTTAACAAAAGCCTTAGGAGTGGAATTTGGTAAACAGAAACACTATAATTGCTTGCCATATAGATCAAGAATGAAAGGCTTCATATATGTTACTCAAGCTCATCATCATTTAGCATCCATTTTCCATGCTGGTATGGGTATGATGGTGAGCTGTACCAGGGGCTGGTGAGACAGAAAGCTGTACCAGGCTCCAGTCTGTTTTGATTTGGTTTCTACAGCATCCTTCCTAATGCCAACCACTTCACAGAATATACTGGATGTCTTTTACATATCCCTGGCACATGTGTTTTTTACATGTCGCCAGCACAAGTATCCATTACCTATCACTAGCATGGGTGCCTTTCACTTAACAACTCAGTTTTAAATAAATATTATACTACTCTGCCTAACTATAGTGGGAAAATATTGCTGAGCCTCCTATATTGTATTCAAAAGAAAGCCATTCAACTAATTGACAATAATTAATTCATTAACGTGCTTCAACTATTTGGTCATAAATGTTTGGTATCCTCTCGCTTCTATTCCTATTGAAGAATGGTCACTGTTTTTCAGAATTAAATACCTGCATGCATGTGCCACCTATTCCTCTATTCAATATCCTTACAGAGTTACACCTCCTTCATGTGAAACACTTTGTTTACTCCTTCCTAGAATTGTTACCTTCCAAATATTTCTCCCCATCAAAGTTTTCCTACTTTCATTAAGCTACAGATGTTCATAGAGAACATTAAGTGCATCAATCCCATCACTGTGAGGGAAACTACAGAGTTTGTGGTTTCTGCCTTTTCTCCTACAACTAACATATGTGTGAGTGCATGTGTGTATGTATAGGTGTGTGTGTGTATGCAAAAATAAAAATGAAAATAACAATGCAGAAGACAAAGTACAAGTAGCAAAGTGTAATTATTAGTATGATGCTTGATAAGGGTTTAAGAAATTCAAAGTGTCTTTAACATTCCAAGCTTAAGCTCTTTTTCAGAAAGTCAGATAAAGAAAAAGTGTAGAAAAAATAGGAGCAATTGGGAGTAATAGAGAAATATGCTTTAATCTGTCAAGTTATACTGAAAATGGCTAGGGCCAGAATGACCAGAAGTCAAGGGGCAGGGAAGTGGCTACGTATGAACAAGAGCAGCAAGGGAGGAACTGTGACCCAGTCTGCATGATTACATTATGTGTGTGAGTGTGTTTGTGTGTGTGTGTGTGTGTGTTTCTTCCAGTTTTCGTGTATACCCTATGAAACTACTGTATAGTCACTAGTTTTTTTTGTATATATTGTTCCAAAGTATCAGGCAGAGTATTTTATTCAGCCTAATACTTTGTAACAACATATAGTAAAATACTCAGCCTGATACTTTGTAACAATATATACTTTGTAGCAAAATACTAGTGACTATACAGTAGTTTCACAGGCAACGTTTTGAAACATGAAATTCATCACAATATATTTCAACAATGTGGAAATTTTATTCATCAAAGTAAGTACCATTACAATCAACACATTTTTGCTAATGAGTTACAAGTTTGTTTATCCCGGTAACATAAAAATATGGAGTTCTGGAGCTGATGAACTCTTTGAAAATACTTTCAGCTTTGGTTTGATTTTTTAACTCCTTCTCTTGCAGGAAACCATCAAGTGCTTGAAAAAGGGTAGTCAGTAGGAGAAAAGTGGGGAAGAACTTTATAGCCAAATTCCTTCAACTTTTGGAGCGTCTTTAGTGAAATGTGTGGTTGAGCATTGTCACAAAGAATGATTGATCAGTCTGGAACAGAGGAGTAGCAGTTTTCCGTTCGTTTTGGCAATTTCATGGCAATATGTTTCTGCAGTAATGGTTTTTCCATTGTACACCACCAAACAGTCACCATAACCTTCTTTTTGAAGTGCCTGGGTTTAGGGAAGATTTTCAGTGCTTCTTTTTGGTCCAACCACTGTGAGGAATCCACTATTCATCACAAGTTACAATACAGTCGAGAAATGGATCAGTCTGGTTACGGAGAAGAAGTGATGAGCAATTATTTTGACGGATATTTGTAGCCCGCGCTCTTAACCACTATGTCATATGCCCATGGGCAATTAGGGAGTGAATTTTAGAGTTTATATTTGTCTTCATCTTGTTTGTTGTTAACACAATGTTTTGGCTGATATACCCTCCAGCCTTCTTCAGGTGTTTTGGGGAAATTTCAAACCTGGGTTCTCATTCCTAAGGTATTTTTTGTTATTATTATTATTCAGGTCACTGCTTGGAATCGAACTCGGAATCTTGGTGTTAGTAGCCCACACTCTTAACCACTATGCCATATACCCGTGGGCAATTATGAAGTGAATTTTAGGGCTTATAAATAAGGTATAGCTGATCATGTATGGAAAAATGGAGACCACCTCCCCCTGTGGGATGAAATTAAAATAATAGACAGAGAACACCACTGGAAAATATGAAAACTAAAAGAAGCAGCACATATGCTAGAACACAACAACCTCCTAAGCAGACCGAGTGCAGATATGAGTAGCATATGGGAACCGGTATTAAGGAAGGATAGAAAAATATTATATTTATAAGCCCTAAAATTCACTTCATAATTGCCCACAGGCATATGGCGTATCCCAAGATTCCAAGTTCGATTCCAAGCAGTGACATGAACAACAATAATAATAATAATAAAATCAAAAAATACCTTAGGAATGAGAACCCAGGTTTGAAATTTCCCCAAGACACCTGAAGAAGGCTGGAGGGTATATCAGCCGAAATGTTGTGTTAACAACAAACAAGATGAGGACAAATATCCATCGAATGTAAATAATGTACATAATTCCTCATCTCTTAAATATAGAACTGTATTAAATGATGAGCAAATTTCATATCTTCGCATTTTCTGATTTTCATTCAAATCGTGTAGTATCTATTTGTTGAGCCTTTTTGATTTTCTGATAACATGCAAATGGTTGCAGGCAGTATTCTGGCTAACTTGAAGTTCTTTTGCCAGTTCTCAAGTAGTTTTATGTAGATCTTTTTCAATGATGGTCTTTAATTGACTATCATCGATGAGAGATGGGCGTCCACTACGTGCACGATCTTCAAGGCTCAGGTCTCTACTGCAAAATTGTTTAAATCATTTTCGAGCTGATCACTCACTGGTCATTTCCTCACCAAACGAGCAGTTTCAGCTGCTTTACATTCTTTTTTGAAGTTGAATAGCAAAATTGCTCGAATATTGTGCTTTGACAAGAATTTATTGATGCATTTGGGCAAGTCAGTGTCTGTATTATCAGACAACTGCAAAAAAAAGATGTTTAAAAAATATTCAAAACTCTGCAAAAATCCAGTCCAGTACAAATTCTTCATGGTTCAAAATGTTGCTTACGTTTTACTCAACCTGATATTTGTATGTATGTTTTTTGTTTGTTACATGAGTCGTTTGAATATGTTTCTTTGTTTGTATGTATCCTGTGGGCAGGTGAGTATGTTTGCATTTATGTTTTGGTTTGTGTATGCAGAGCTGATATATAGAGTGGTGTAAAAGTAGATATACAGCTATGAAAAAAGAAAACATGTACTATACTCATTTATTTTTATCAAAAAAATCAAAAGTTATGATAGAAGTATTATTATAGTTATGATAAATGTATTTTTATCATTAATGACACTGAAGACATAAAAAATTAGGCTAATTCAATATGCTAATAATTTTAATGAATTAAGTATTATAGCATTGATGTGATACTTACTGTATACCTACTCACCCCCCCCCTCCCCCATATATTCATATTTACATAAGTGTGAATATATTGTTATGAAGTTTGTGTGTGTATGATAGAGAGTGTGTATGTTTTGTTGGTTCATCTATGTGCCATGTATGTGAGCCCACATGCACATGTGTGTGTGTGTGTGTGTATGTAGCACTTAAATGCTTGTGTATGTGTGTACTAGTGCTTGCCTTTGAAACTATTTTGAAACTGTGACAATGAATGGGTGTTAGCATGTATGGTACTCTCTAGTTTTGATGCGTTTATGTATGTATGAGAACTAAATGCATATATGGAGTCACATCCCTATATTTAGTCTCACCATAAAACTAAATTCCACTGGGCAGCTAAGCATTTTACTGTGGAACTTCAATAAGACATGTCTTGTTACTTTCTTCATCTATTGAAAATTAAGGGTCCTTGCATTGGCATATTTTATGTTTTGTTGGCTATTCATCATAAGACAAGTCTCCCATCATTCCTTTACTAACAAAGAGTGCAAACTGTTATTTGAATAAGTCACAAACTAGAACTTAGCTACAATTGTCAGATTAATTTGCATATCATGCATTTCTTAATAATTAGAAATTCAACTTAGGTGGTGTTATAATTTTGATATTCATCCTTTTTCTTTAATACTACAGCTGACTGAGGCCATATTGGGGCACTGCTTTGAAGAATTTTAGTTGAACAAATCAACTCTAGTACTTATTTTTTTTTAAGCTTGGTACTCATTCTATTAGTCACTTTTGTCAAACCACTAAGTTACAGAGATGTAAACCCACCAACATCAGTTGTCAAGCAGTGATGGAGGATGAACACACACATACATCTACCAAATCCACTCACAAGGCTTTAGTCAGCCCAAAGCTATAGTAGAAGACCCCTGCCCAAGGTGCCACATAGTGGGACTGAACCTGAAACCATGTGATTGGGAAGCAAACTTCTTACCACACAGCCATGCTTGTGCCTATTACAGCTTAATAATTTAGGTTATTGAGTTTCATTTGTTATAACATCTACAATGGGTTATTACAACCTGGCAAAGTTCACAGCTGGTCTAATATAGCCAACAACCTGTCAAAAAGTGATTGACAGAAGCCAAAGCACTTAATGTTGATACTGTCACCACTGTCCAACAATAAATAAATAAATATGATGAGGAAACATTGCACACTCATATTACTAATGGGAGCCTTGCATGATTTTAACAAGTGTTTTGCTAGCTTATAAAACTGAATTGAAGTTTTCATATGAACATGAAAGCAGTAACAGGAAATCATTCTAGTATACATATGCAGGACCAAATTTTCATATTTGATTGCTCTAGTTTATAATTATAACTGTGAAGGCTAGTATTTACTAACATCTGCCATCAGTTGGCCAACTATTTTATAGTTGGCCAACTATAAAATAGTCCATGTTAGTCCATGACGACATTGATTATAAATTGATAAACCATCTCACTTCCAAATCAACCTAGATATATTAAAGTGCCACACCAAATCATATAGTTTCTGGCAGGATACAAACCTTTGAGTGCTAGAATCAATAAGACTAATGTTTCTGGCATTTATATTTTTATTTATATTTATTATATATTATATTTTACTTATGACCAAAATTAATCCACCCAAACAGAACATATTTCTAGACTCAATGCATATCTGATTTTGTTTGTTATTTTCTGTCTGTGAGAAAATGCTCATTTGTAATTTATATTCATGTTTGAAATTTATTTGTGAATGTCAGACTATTTCTTACACCAAATCTCATTAATTTCCCTAAATTGTTGCTTGTAGTGTAATAGGAAGCATGTAACAAGGAGATAAGGAGCTGGACTATCATTTAGTTAACAGCCAAGATTTTAAGTTGTAATTACACAGTCCATCAAGCTCTGAATAGGTACTATTTAAATTGTGTAGCTTATCATTGTAGTGTCAGCAGTATCACTCTAGAATTCAGTGGTTTATTAGCTTCTAGTGCTGAGTTTAATTTCTAACAATTTCATGAGTATTTCTTGCGTTATTCTAAAACAACTAAATGATGATGAAGTTTTCATTAAACTGACTCAGTAGAATATTTGATACCTCATCTTTATAATTTGACTAACTTGCAAATCAGTTCTGAAATATTTCAAAACAATTATGAAATCAACAAAACAAACTATATATATATTTTCATTGCTAGCTGGTGAATGATGGTATTGGCAGAGGACCAGTCAAAATACTTTATATTTTAAGTTCAAATCCTCTCAGAATCAATTTTACTGTTCACCATCTGGGGTTTTATAAAATGATTATCAGTCAAATAACGAGGCAATTTAACCAACTCTGCTTTCACTAGAATTAGTGGCTTTGCACCTTAGTTACAAATCTATATTTTCTTTCAAATATACTTAATGTTTCTTAGTCAATGCTTAATTGTTCTCACTACAGCTAGATTTCCATATAATGATGATTTTTAAAATTCTTTTATTCAACAAAAGGAAATGGAGTAGTTGAGTTGACAAAGTACTTTATTTTAAAGTTGTATAGCATGAGTTTGTATCAATACTTTCCATATTTCATTTGTTATAAGTCAGGGAGGACGATTAATGTGATATGGCTCACTTCATTTAGCTGTTGAAAATAGCACACGTTTCTGGGAAGTTACTTTTAATACACTAGCATCCTATCCGGTGGTTGATAAGTCATGATTAAAGTCTTCATTTCTATCCTGTAATTTCAGATTAAATATGTAATGCAGTGATTCTTAGCAGTATGGTGCTAAAAATCACTGCATTACATATTTAATTTTAATCAATTAAATTTTTTTGGTTTACTTCATCACAGATACTGATGCTCCTTTTACTAATAAAGCTACTTGTTCATTTTATAATGCTCCCCCTTCTTGCAGCTTGTTGTTCATACCATGTAGTAACTATTTACAGCTAGGTTTACTAAGCCATGTGGATTAGTCACAGGCCAATGCAGTGATAGTGATAGTATAGAAACCAATGACTTCTTGTCTAGTTGCTTAATACCTTGATTGACCTGGCCAACAATGCTATCATTGAAAAAAAATATTGATTTCTTACATTGGTATAGCACTAGAAATTGTTCAGGAAATAGCAAGAGTCAGTTGAGTCATTTCTCCATAGTACAATTAATTATTTTGGAGATCCAAGAAGGATAAAAACAAAGTTGTCCTCTGTGGGAATTTGAGCTTGATGTGTAACTAAATACAACAAGTCATTTTATCTGGTACTCTACCAATTCTACTATAAACTATCTTGTTGCAAGTAATTGTTTGAACTGCTAGTAACAGCAGCCAAATTTTCCTCAAATCAAACCCTACCATCTTAGCAAAATATACATTGGTTAATATGATCCTAGGTTCTCTGCACACAGAGAGAAAAAAGAAGCAAGCCATGCTCAGCTGAATCAGGATTGACTAGTGCTAAACAACAACAAACCCATCTACAACCCACTTCCCTTAAGATGAAACAACTTTATAATATTCTTCAACTTCTAAAACTATAAATAACATTGCTTTATAATTAGTAAAGCTTTAAAATAATAAAGTATCCTTTGATATAACTTGTAGTTTATACTATTACAGTTTTAAATTACATATTAACATTGCTAGCGAAATATTAGCATAGCCAACCGAGGGTAAGGTGAAAAGTTCATAGGCTGATTAAGAAGGTGTTTTGTTAGAGCTGTGAAGTGTTGCATGTATTAATTCCAACACTTCTTATTAATAACTGCATTGTTTCTTTCCAGTAAACTTACATTTGACTATTTGAAGAAGACTTCAAAAGTAACTTGTAGCAACAGCATATATGACGCCATCGACATTGCAATACTGATTCCCAGGCAAATGTTTTACCACGTCGGGGAACAGATGATAGTCAGATGGGGACAAATCAGAAGAGTAGGGAGGCTGATCAACCAGTTCAAAGTCACAGTCATGCACAGCAACCATTGAAACCAAGGACTTGTGTGCTGGAGCATTGTCCTGATGAAATAAGACCTCTTTCTTCAGTTTTCCTGGGCATTTGGTTTTAGTAGCATTTGGTAACTGCCTCAGCAAGTTGACATAGTACTCTCCATTGATGGTTTGGCCCTTTTGAAGATAGTCAATAAACACCATGCTTTTTGCATTCCAAAAACCTGAGGCTATCACCTTCCCTGCAGATGAAACGACCTTAGCCTTCTTTGGAGCAGGTGAGGACTGGTGTTTCCACTGCATGGATAGTCTCCTTGTCTCTGACTCAAAGAGAACCCAATATTCATCCTGGCTTAGAAAACATTCAAGGAAACCAGCTGGATTTGTCTCAAGCAATGTCAATTTTTTCCGTGATGTGATCAAGTGTTGGAAGACATTTGAGAATATTTTCAAATTTCTCATGGAATATACTAATAGCATTTGCTATTTGATTTATAGTCAGTCACCTGTTATCAATCACTATGTTGTGAATACAATCAATGTTTGTCTTGGTGGTGGCTGTTGCAGGATGTCCAGACCCTGGGCGATCTTCAAAACTCTTTCAAAGCTGGTGCTTCATTGGCTAATGTAGCAACTGTGTCAGCATGAATGTCCTTGGGAGCTAAGTAATTTTTCTGAAGGTATATGATAGTATCACAATGCCAAATTTTGTAAATTTTCAAGAGAAGTGACAGCTAGTTACATTTGAAGTTTTCTTTGAATGGTTAGATATCAGTTTACCGGGAAAGAAACAATGCAATTATTAATTACAAGGATTGAAATGAATGCATGCAAGATTTCACAGCTCCAACATCACTGCTTCATAGTCAACCTATGAACTTTTCAGCCCACACTTCTACATTGATTATTTGCATGATTAAATTATCTTGAATACCTTTTATTCATTATGGTTCAACATAAGTTTGTAACCTACAGAGGTTACCTACACATTCATAAAACTTTTATATACGTGTGTGTGTGTGTGTGTGTGCGTGTGTGTGTGTGTGTGTGTGTGTTTGCGTGGGTACATGGTGTGTGTGTGTGTATTCTTTTTTGGAATGTTTTGAAGAACACATATTCATAGCTATATATGTGTACCTCAAGATATTCCAAAAAAGAATTAGTTCACATTCTCTTGAAAGTTTATAAAATTCTTGACATCAATAGTTTACTCAAAGTAGCCACCCTTGGCTTCCATCATGGCTTCATGATGGCTCTTAAGCTTGGCTCATGCATTCCTCACTGTGTCCATAGATCTTCCAATACCTCTTTGATCTTGGTCACCAGCCCAGCCTTACTGTTGCAGGTAGAGTGGTTGATGTCTTTCTCAACTGTATTTCACACTTAGTAATCCATGAGATTACAATCAGGGGAATTAGGAGACCAGAAATTGGGGCTGGTGAAGTCATAGAAATTCTCCAACAACCACAAGAAGCTGAATCCTGCTGCCACATATATCACCTTCCAGCAGTAACTCTCACCAGCCAGGGCTTGATCACAGTCACCAGCAGCTTCACATAGCTATCTGAATTGAGTCTAAGGCCCTGCTCATCAGTTGTTAGATGAATTCCAGCATGCAGACAGTCAGGATGCTTACTATGTCTCTTCCTGCTGATCATGGCTTCATAGTCTCCATTGCAGCTGTCCATGACACATTTTACCCCCTTTATAGCGTTTACAGAACATTGAGCAGCAGTCATGATGTTGGCATGAATCATCATGATACAGGTAACTCTTTTCCAATTTTCAGATGGTTTCCAGTCCTCCTTAGCTAACTTTTTCTCAACTACACTTTCATCTTTATGCCCTCCAGCACCATTGCCTGTTCAGCAATATATCAAGCTGTTCCTGAAAAAAGTTTGAATTGTTTCCAAAGGAATTATTGTTCATTCTTCAGTTAAATATAATCTTCTTGTAGTGATGATGGTAGAGGATATCGACTCCTTACTTGTTTTTCTAAAATGCACCATAAATGTTCAATAATATTGAGATCTGGGGACTGTGGTAGCCAGATAAGATGTTCAATTTCACTAGAATGTTCCTCGTGCCATTCAGTAACAACTTTACCTGTATGAATTGCTGCATTATCTTCCTGAAAGATTGTGTTTCCCTCCGGAAACAGTTCTGCAACCATAAGATGAATTTGATTAGATAAAATGCTTAAATAGTCTTCACTATTAATTCTGCCATGAAGGGAAACCATTGGACTGGTGGATTTCCAAGATATAGCCCCCCCAGATCATCACAGATCCTCCTCCATGTTTAACTGTTGGAAGAAGGCAGTCTGGATCAAAAGCTTCTTTTGGCTGTCTCCACACGTATACTCAGCTGGTGGTCGGAAATAAAGTAAAGGCTGACTTGTCCAAAGTAAAGGCTGACTTTACTCATTAGGGAACTCTTATATGCTGACAATTGTGATCTGTTTAGTCACTCTGAAACTGGCCTGTAATCTCTTGTATCTGCATTTAACTCAGCTAGTGACGACTTTGGCTTGACCATCAATTTGAAAAAAGGAAACAGTTGTAATATATCAACCTGCAAGTGGTTGTTTGTAACCCAACTAAAATTTTCATTAATAATAAGTTACTTGAGGTTGTTGACTCATTGATCTACCTGGGAAGCTCTGTACAAAATGATGGAAATCTGGACACACACATATATGCATACATATTTATACACATTCCTGTCTTTCTCATCTTACACCTTCTTCCATTGACTGCACCTCTACCCTTGTTCATCAATCATGATATTCACCTCTGCCCAAATAACTAACCATCTGTTACTTTTCTCTTGTAATCTTTCAAAATTACACACACACACACCCATCCTTAATCTACTGTTCATATCCTCTCTTGTGCTACCTTCTTGTACCTTGAGAGTTCATTCTGGAACCCTATCACTACCATTTTCATCTTGTCCCCAGTTACTCCTACTCACTCTGATATATAATTAAAACTAACCATGTATCTCCCCAAGCAAGACACTTCTGCCTGACCCTTTCTTAATCCTCTTAACCCCTGGCATAAAGCCACCTCTCAAATACCTACAACTACTTAGTTAAGGAGGCTTTCTCCCTGTTCTGTCTTGTACGTTATTTTCATGCCATCAGAACTAGTGAGCTCACCAAGTAACCTCACTAGTTCTGATGGTATGAACAAACACCTAGTACACACTGTAAAGTGCACGCTGTAAAGTAGTTGGCATTAAGAAGGACATCCTGCTGTAGAAACCATGCCAAAGCTGACATCAAAGCTTAATGCAGTTTTGGGGCCCATCAGATCCTGTCAAACCAACCAACCCATGCAAGCATGGAAAACAATCATTAAATGATGATAATGGTGATGATATTTATACACACCTACATATTTGTCTATATTTAGATACGCACATGCATGCATTCATACATTTTCATAAACACATACATGCAAACACAAGCCATGTATTGATATAATTTAAACTGCCAGAAGTGTTGCTGTCACTTTTTTGGATGCTGGTTAATGATACACTAAAATCATGTACAGATAAAAAGTGCAGATGAAATATCAAGATATATAGAGCAAGAAAACAAGTATGATAGATAATAAATAAAAGAGTAAGACAGAAAGTGCATGTGTGAAAGAACAAGATACTGAGAAAAAGAGAGAGAGAGAGTGACAGATGGATTGAGATAGAGGGGGAAGGAGAGAGAGATTTCTTTCACATGGTCACTCAATCTTCCAGAGATAGTAGCCAAATTCCCCATATTACACCCACATCTTAAATAAAGAAAGGGCATGTTCAAGAAAGCAGTTTTAGATATTCTATAAAAAGGCAGGTTGATCACAGCTGGAAAACCTCCCATGACAGATCTACTCAATCAGAGCCAAAAATATGAGCCAGTGAAAGAGCATACCATGGTTGATTGAAGTGCTCGAAATGATAGCTATGATTTTCCCAAAATTATAATCTGCCATTTTAAAAAAGAAAGAACCTGTAGAATAACATGATTCTGAATTACAGATGCTTTTGTCAAGGCTGGTATGCAATTATCAAAGATCAGCCCAATTGGGGATGTTCTTTGGCTGTGATCAAAACCCAATAGTTCTGGCTATCGTCCCACAATGCATTTATGTCTTGTGTTGAGAACACATGCACAAGGCAAGTGTTTTCAATACACACATACACACACACATACACACATACATACAGATAGATAGATAGATATACATTGCAAACATACATGTATACATTATAAATCTGAATAGCAACAGAATGACACATCAGTTTTATATATGTGAGTATATGGAGATGCGTGTGTGTGTGTGTGTGTGTGTGTCTGCGCACGTGTGTGTGTGCGTGCATATATATATGCCGGGTGGTTGGTGTTAGGAAGGGCATCCAGCTGTAAAAATCCTGCCAAAACAGTCACAGAAGTCAGGTGCAGGCTTCTGCCTGGCTGGCTCCTGTCAAACCATCCCACCCACACCAGCATGGAAAGCGGACATTAAACAATGATGATGAAATATATATATATATATATATATATATATCACAAACAAAGGCTACAAACCTCATTCAGGGATAGCAAAATCCCATGAAAGTACTGGTTAGTTACCTATGCAAAGAATATTGAACATTACAGTTAATACTCAACTGCAAGGTAACTATTGGGTTGGCAATTAAGTTTCCGCCATTTTTTTAAAATAAGTTTTTTAAAAATAAGTTTTTTAAAAGGTTTAATAAAAAATAACAACTAATTAATCAATAATGTATTCACCCTTGTTGTTTATAACTTCTTCCCAACATTCAACAAGATTTTCAATACCTTGTTCGTAGAAATCATCCGATTTCAACTCGAAGAATTGATCCAACCAAGCTCTCAATTCTGCATCAGTATTGAATGAAACTCTGCGCATAACATTTGAAAGAGATCAAAAGAGGTGGAAATCTGTTTGTGCCAAATCAGGAGAGTACGCGGGTGTGGCAGCACTTCCCAGTCATGTGTTTGAATGGCTTCCTTGGTCATATTAGCGATATTAGGGCAGGTGTTGTTGTGCAGCAGAAGAACTCCATGCTGCTGATTAGGTCTTTTCTCTTGAATAGCCGTGTCTAGTAGTTCCATCTGTTGAACATAGAGTTCCGCGTTGACTGTTTGGTTCCATTCAAGCAATCTGTATTGGATAATCCCTTCCCAGTCCCATCATACGCACAACATCATTTTATGTGGATGAAGATCTTGCTTCACATGCTGTGTCGCTTGTTTACCGGGGCTAAGCCATTCCTTACACTGCTTCATATTGATGTACAGGCGACACCATTTTTCATCGCCAGTAACGATTCAGTAAAGAAATCGTTGCTGGTTTCCATGAGTTGAGCGGTGACAAGCAAGCAAACCAGCGGAGATTGTGTCTCGTTGATTTTTGTTGTTGTCACTTAAAGCATGCGGAACCCATTCTCCATACTTCTGAACCTTCCCCATCGAGTAAAAATGCTTCTCTATAGCAGTGTGGGAGCATTCCATTTTCTCTGCCAGTTCCCTTGTCGTTTGATGATAATTTTCATGCAAAAGTTGGTTTAATTGCTCTTCATAGAACTCAACTGG
>NC_068981.1:108149388-108150706 GCF_001194135.2 Octopus bimaculoides
ATATATATATATATAGTCACCATATTTTTCCATGCCTGCCATCAAGTGGTGTTAGCTGCATCTTACCTAATATCCAATGCAAAACTAACTGGTAAGATTGGCTGAAATGGATCTGTCTGTCTGTCTGTCTGTCTGTCTGTCTGTCTGTCTGTCTGTCTGTCTGTCTCTATCTATCTATCTATCTATCTATCTATCTATCTCTATGTATATATATATAAGCAACAAGTACAGTTGTCACTAAAGTGACGGAGGGTGCTAGTAAACACCAGCATTGCTAGAAATAAGAGTCAAAACAACTCTTAGTCGTATGAGAGCACTTGTCTAATGGCTGACAAGAGAGACAGGCTCCTTCCCTATAACAAGCGAAGGAGAGAGCCTGTTTTCCTTGTCAGCCGTTAGAAAAGTGCTCTCATGTGACTAAGAGTTGCTTTGACTCTCATTTCTAGCAATGCTGGTGCTTACAAGCACCCTCTATTACTTTAGTGACAACTATACTTGTTGCCTATCAGTTCTAAATTGTGAATAAACACCTTACAATTTATATATATATATATATATATATATATCAATACTAGCAAGAAGACTGGAGTGAGCAAGTCTTTTTATTATATCAATTTACAATTGATTTAGCTGAATTCAATCACTACAATATTGTTAGACTAGACAATAATATATTCTTGAGGTGTCATTGTTGCATATATCAATGTATAATATAGTAATATCGTTGAGATCGAATTCAGATGGAACAATTGTAAAAACTCTTCCTATATTTGTGAATTTTCAGACAAGTTTGATAAAATAAACAATCTCTGGATTATTGTCTTGTCTGATAGCCTGTGTCCATGGACGAACTTCATAGGATAAATTCCAGGATTAATATCAAATAAAATTATTACATATGTGTGTGCATGAGTGTACACACACACACACACACACACACACAAACACATGCATAAATATGTATACAGGTAGTGTGCATGTGTTCTGTCACACATGCACACTGACATCGCACATCCAGCAGAGCATGCCAACTTCATTCCTTTCCAGCCTCCACATGTCCTCCACATTCAGGGTCCATATGTACAACCTTCCCTTCACTTGGAGAGAAATAACTCTCTGACCTTTGTCCATCCTATTTTTATTCTAGTAATTACACTTTCTGTACAACCTCCTTCACTGCTAATTAGGTCACCTAAATAGCAAATATGATCTACAACTTCCAGAGAGCCACCAACACATTTGAAGAAATTAGTTTCCTGTGTATCTGTGCTCTTTATTGCTTTACACACACACACACACACACACACACACACACACA
>NC_068981.1:108150858-108152712 GCF_001194135.2 Octopus bimaculoides
CTCTCTCTCTCTGTCTCTCTCTGTCTCTCTCTGTGTCTCTCTGTCTCTCTCTGTGTCTCTCTGTCTCTCTCTGTGTCTCTGTGTCTCTCTCTGTGTCTCTCTGTTTCTCTCTGTGTCTCTCTGTCTCTCTCTCTCTCTCTCTCTCTCTCAAAGGAAGAACATATCAAGTTAATTCAGTCTTCAATGCACAATAGGGAAATGGTCACAGGCGGAAGGTTTTCATTTGGAATTCATTCAATCACAACTGATCCAAGGCCACAACAACTGCCACAAATGTTTCCAGTAAGGAATTTTCCACTTCAGTAATTATCAATCTCTCCCTTGTTATTGAGCCTCTTAACTTAATGCATTTCACTATTGGACACAGTGATTCCTATACAAAAATTCACATTAAATAATCTCCACATACAAAATTTTATTTGTGCTAATGAACTATCTTTAAGATAATGTGTTAACACTAATAAGGATATTATAAATAAATTATTCTCACAACACAATTCGTCCTTTTCTCATTTCCTAATGGAGTTATGAGGGTTACCATTGTGACATACTTGGGCATTTTAAAACTTGCTGGAGTCTATCATCCCTCTTGCCATTTTATGAACAAAACCAATTTCTTCCAGGACGAAAGTGAAAAATAACGAGAGAAGAGAAATGGACTCAAAAGTGGTACTTTAGTTATTGAACCTGAAAGAATAAAAGAAAAAGTTGACCTTAACAGGATTTGAACTTAAAACAGAGAACTGGAAGGAATACTGCAAGGCATTATTGACACTTTAATGACTGCCAACTTACCACTTATAATAAATCAAAATATCTTGATGTATATGATGGCAGAGAGTACAATAAAAATTGGTGGTTGTGTGAGTACATATATTTACACACACACACATACTGTATACATACATGCATATTTATATTTTTAGTGTGTACATGTGTGTTTATTAATCTCTCTCTCCCTCTCTCTCGTTCTCTCCATAAACACATACACACGCACACACACACACAACACACAGATAGATAGATATACATACACATATACATATATATCTCAGTACACATATGTAAATTCACCTACTTTTTATTTATTTGTTTTATATTGCGCTGTATGCATAATAATATCTATGAGACAGCAACCCAATTATGTGAATACTTTAAATGTTAAGTACAATAAATATGTTCCATTATCCTTTTATTGTTTATAGTTTCTTTCTTCTTTGACCTTTATGTTTGTTTGATTTTGATGTTGGGCCAAAAAGCTTTTATTTTCTCTGTTTAAAAGGAAATCTCATTGTTGAACAATAATGATAATTATTTTATCAATAATATTAGTACCATAAATATAACAGCAATTGTTATACCCAGAACATAAAGAGTGAATTTAGTATATTCATTATTGCTTGACCTGCTGGAAATAGCTACCAAATGCACTCTGAATTACATCATACCATTCTTACAAAAGCGTAAAAGTGTCATCTATATATATAAAAATGAGAATGTGTGTCTGTCTGTCTGTCTGTCTGTCTGTGTGAATTCCTAAAACTCGAGAACTACGCAACCAATTTCATTCAAATTTTACACTGTGTTTTAGTCAAAAAAACTTATTAACTTCTTGCAGAGTTCGAGCACACGGCAACATAATATCTCCTCCACTATTTAAGTATTACGTGTCAAAAGTGAAACAAAAAACTCATGTCAAATACTTTCACTTTAAAAATGAAACTATTCCACTAACTGAAACAATCACATTTCGATACTGTAGTGACAGATACTTTCACAGAGAGAGAAAGAGAGAAAGAGAGAGACAGAAAGAGAGAGACAGAAAGAGAGAGAGAGAGAGAGATGTATATGTAT
>NC_068981.1:108153460-108159118 GCF_001194135.2 Octopus bimaculoides
CATAAACAAATATCAGGGTCAAACACTGTCTGTAGCTGGTCTTCTCTTGGAAGAGCCCTGCTTCTCACATGGACAACTGTATGTTGGCTGTTCAAGAGTGGGCAGCAACAAAAAACCTATTTGTATATGCTCCACAAGGGAAAACAAGGAACATAGTTTACAATGAGGTGTTATAATCACAACAGCAAGAAAGTATGTACATGATCACCTTCTTTTACGAAACTTCATTGATTTTCATATATTTATATTGATATACATATATATACGTGTGTTTGGGTGCATGTGTGTATATACATCTCTATATATAAAGATGATGCGTAGTCTAGACTGCTAGTATTAGATAAAGGGATCTTAGATATACTGTATTTCAAAAAACAAAAACAGATGGGATGATCTGTTTGAAATAACTATTGATCATTACTCTGCTTAATCAGAGATTTCCTGAAAGTAAGCAACCAACTTGAAACCTAATTTCTTTTTGCTTTGGGCACAAGGCTTGAAATTTAGGGAGATAGGCCTAGTCAAATACATTGACCCCAATGCTTAGGTGGTTCTTATTTTGTCAACCTCCAAAAGAATAAAAGGATAAGTCAACCTTGGCAGAATTTGAACTCTGAAGGTAAAGCTAGAACAAATGTGTTGAGGCATTTTGTAAACTTGAACATAATTAACACTAAAACTGACAAGAGTCCACTGCATATAGATGGAGATATAATATATAATGTTGAGAAGATTCACAAGTCTTGCTGGGGATGAGACAACCTCTTTGGTGCGGTTACCTTGATAAAATGTATTCTGTACTTATTGTAAAAGGAAGAGCATCCGGTCATAGAAAACATGCCATAAAAGGAATGTACAGGTGATGCATGGTCTCCAACCCATCAGTAACACTTGGTAAAAACTAATTTAGACCATAATGACCTTCCAAAACTTTACCAACATGAAATACAGTCATCAATGATGAAGATTATCATCAACATGGTACTTATTTTATCTGACCTTAGACTAATGAAAACAAAACCAGCTGTGGCAAAGTTTGAAGTCAGTAAATAAAAGAATGGAACTGAATACTGAAAGACATTCAGTTTGGTATTTTACAGCTTATTCCAATACTTTATATATTTTTTATAATTTAAATTATATAACATCTTTCTATCCCTATAAGGTTTATAATCTTCTTGTTGCTGCTTATCTGCAGGGCACCCTAATCAAACAGACCTATTATCAAAGGCAGCCAGTTGTGACAATCTGGTCTTTTTTTCCATACACAGATATCCAAAGTTTTAAAGTAGAAGGTTATTTGAAGGAAATTTATCTGGTATTTCACACAGAGAACCAAAGGCTTATTTTTCCTCAGTGACTCTGGTCAATAATGTTCCACAGGAAGATTTTTATCTCCAATAACGGATACAGTAGCATCAATTGCCAAAAAAGAGAAGGGATGTGAACTAGAGAGGGTCTAATACAAAGATCTCAAACGTCATCAGCCAGTTATTGAAAGTAACAGACAGCATCTTAGCAAAGTTACTTCGGGATAGATTTAGCAACAAGAAGATGCAATTTTGGTTTTTCTGCCAGGTTATAGAACTGTATATGACATACTTCAGTTGATACCATTACTCCCCTTCATATTTGTTGATTTGAAGTCCTTGTTGGAGTTGCATACACTATATGAGCACAATCTAAGTTCTATGCCAACAACTGGCTTGAACAAATAATTTACAAAGGTATTATGAGCAACATTAGAATTAGTAGCATCTTCAAGGAGGTAGATGATCACTTCTCTGCTGTCCTAAGCTTCTTCATACTTACCAAGACAATAATAGAAGATTTCAGAAATGGATAACTTTGAAGAGTCATTAAAAAAAAAAAAGACATGGTTCTCCTAGCAAAGTTAGTCCAAGAGTTGCAAAAAGTTCTCAACCTAAAATGTTTTAGATCTTGAATCCCTAAATTCAGCATGTTCCTTGAACCAGAATGCTAACTAATAACAAAATAAACAAAATCCTAGAGCCATCTGAGAAGTGAACTTTCTTGATGAATAAATAAGACCTTCATACTGTGTATTCTGCAAGCAATAGATCAGTATGCGGGAGAACTGAAATAGTTAAATGAGCTGCTAGATGTAGAATAAGTTTCCTGTTACTAACTGAGCGCTGGAATAGCTGTGGTGAAAGTAAAATATCCAGTGTATGAAAGGCTGGAATAGCTTATGGAAATGACTATCTCTTTTGGCAACAAAGAGTCTCTCTCTCCAGGTAAAAGACAAATTATATGAAATTTATTGTTGAAGTGTGAGGTACTTTAGTATTGAAATGTAGATGTTGAATGTATTGAATCTGCAGAGGTTGTGGAGTAATAAAATGAGTTTGATTCAATGAATATGTCGTTAATTTACATAAAAAGGAGCTGAGAGAGCAATAAGGCATTAAAGGCATCTGCTAAAGTATGTGAGAAAGACAGCTGTACTACCAAGGATGTGTAATGTCAAGGGAAAATGAAGGGTGGTTGAAAAAATGTCAGTTGTGAGGAGTTGTAATGAAAGAATGATAAAGATAATATGACATGGTCTAGTGTAAGAGAAACATCTGAGTTCATTTGAAATTCCAATATATTTAACAAAGAACAAGCAGTGCTCACAACAAAAGTTATCTGAAGAGCTATTCATTCACTGGCTACTGTCCAAAATTATTGTTGAGTTTTATTCCTATTCTAAATTTTACCACCTTAAGAGAATTATTTATGTCAAATCAATGGCAGAGCAATAACAAGCTAAGCTGATTTTGGCATGATTTATAATTCAGAAACAAAGCCAAACAAGTCAGAATAAAATACTAAGTACTGTATTCTGCCTTTAATTTTTATGTATGTTTATAAGGCAATATATTGATGGGTTTGGGGACTGGCTTTGTGGTTCACAATTTGTGCAGTTTTCTTAAGCCTCTGTGTTTAAAACTGCACATTTTAGTTATCGTAACTAAAAATCAGAAATGGAATTTATAAATAGCAGTGATGAAGAACTGTTATAGTGAAAGGAAATAGAAAGTTCTTCTATATTTGTTCCTGAAACTGCTGAACAATAAAGCAATGTCAAATTTACTGTGATGTCTACAGGATATGGCAGTAAGTAAGTATTTCTGCAAAGGAAATTATGCCATTAATATAAAACTGCAAGCTAACAAAGCTTCTTTCTCATAAGATAATTTAAAACGGTGTCATGTGTTGTAGAGTGGCTAGACATAAAAGTCAAAACTGAAAAGTCAGATAACTAATCAGAAAAGGCTGGATTGGAGAAGACTATTGATTCTGTACATAGCAAACTTTTATTAAATGTTATTTTCTTAATGTTAGTTACATCTGCAGCAGCATCATTATTTTTTTGCATCACCAGATAGTAAAGTGCAGTTTGATTTCTGTGAGCTGAAGCTGGATATAGTAATATATGACTATGAAATAAATTGTTCTCTTTTTTTATACTTGTTTATTTTATTTTATTATAAGATATTAGAGGCTTAATGATCTCAAATAGGAAAATAGTAAAATTGTTCTAGAAAGACATGAATGATTTTCAAACACTACTTCTTTCATGACAGAAAGAAGCTGACTTATAGATGGCCAGAATAAATTGTCTACAGCTGTTTTAAAAATATGATGAAGTATTAGAAAAGACTTCAGATTTGAAAAATGATACTTGATTTTATGTCTACAAGCTATGTCTGTCTAGATCTAAAGTATCACTTCAATTTATTTTACACACATATTGGTTAAGTTTCAACTTAATGAGAAAAGAATTTTTTCCAATCTGAATATCTCTGAATTGAAAGCAAGATATATTTAAAAATGAAAGACAATATTTTATTGCATAATATATTCCTAATAAATCTTTCTTCCAAAATTCCTTTCTGTGTGGATGTGGGTGTGGATAGGGAGAGAGAACAATCAAGCAAAATCTCCAGATATACAAGAAAAATTTCAATACACATCATGTCATATACAACAGAATACCATTTGTTCAGTATATCGATTGAGTTTACATTCTCTTTTTAGAGGTAAACATTTGTTTTGAATATCAGTTGTCTAAAATTTACTGATACACTAAATTTAAATAATAATAATAATAATAATAATAATAATAATAATAATAATAATAATAATAATAATAATAATACCACAAGAATGCTATAAATACCTGGAGATAAATGAAGGAAATGGTATACAACATGCTACTATGAAAGAAAAAATAAGAAAGGAGTATTACAGGAGAGTAAGACTCATATTAAAAACTGAATTCAACTCCAAAAATTGCATTAAAAGACTCATATTAAAAACTGAACTCAACTCCAAAATCTATTAACACCCTGGCACTTCCAATAGCCCAATACAGTTTTGACATCATTAACTGAGACCTTACAGAACGTCAACGCCTGAACAGGAAGACAAGAAATCTATTAACATCTAAGAACATGCACCACCAAAAAGCAGACGTTGATTGTTTATACCTATCTAGAAGTAATGGGGGAAGAGGAAAGATGCAGATAGAACTGTGCTATAAGACCTCCACAATAGCAATGAACAAGTACTTATCAAGTACAGAGGAGTGGATGCTGCAGCTTGTGTGCAAACACGAAAGCAGCAAAATATCACATTCTATTGTCAAAGAAGCTTGTAAATTCACAAGGGAACTTGGCATTAACCCTGAATTAGATGAAGAACCTGAAACCACTGCCATGGAAAAGCAAAACGGATCAAACAGACTGCAAAAAAGAATGGGCAGAAACAAATTGAGGAGTGGTGGAACCAGAAGCCTCTGCATAGACAGTATATACTCTAAAGTCGAAATGCTGATGTAGATCAAGCAACAACCCATCAGTGGCTGAGAATCTCATGACTGAAAGCAGAAACTGAAGGTTACTTTTCAAAAACAACCAGGCTAACATTCTTCAAAATGGTTCTGACACTAAATCCAGATTCTGCAATATATTTGATGAAACCATAGATCATCTCATCTTGGGATGTCCTGTGCTGACACTAACAAATACAAAGATCCCCACAACAGGGTAGGACAGTATTTCCATTAGAAAATATGTAAACACTACAAAATCTGACACTCCTGCTTACTAGTATGAACATCATCCTGAGCCAGTCATTGAAAATAAAAAAATGTCACTATCTTCTGGGATAGTGGCAACACCGACAGAACAATCCAGGCTAATCAACCAGACATAGTCATAAAAGACAGGGAAGAAAATACTTGTAGACTAATAGATGTAATTGTTCCCACTGATAAAAATATATCTGTAAAGGAATTTGACAAATTAAGTAAATATAAGGACTTGAAAATTGAAATACAAAAGATGTGTCATCTTAAAACGAGAACTACCCCTGTTATTGTGGGTGCCCTAGGTATGATAAGAAAGTGATGTCAGAAACATCTAGATAAACATTTCTTAATTGGGGTTCTGCAAAAGGTTCCTAGTGGTACCATGAGAAAGGGTGAGATAAGCTAATGTTAATTTCATGATTGTAATATTACTATACACGCACAACATATTATTGTTTATTGTAATATTATAATATAGACATCATCCTATCTGACTTATTATGTTATCAAAACAATATATCAACCATTGGGGATATATTTAGTGATGTCTGTAATTT
>NC_068981.1:108159308-108163490 GCF_001194135.2 Octopus bimaculoides
AGAAGACCCGGCAAGACAAGTGAGACCATAACCTGTGGCCTTTACCAGCCCACTTATGCGTACCTTACCTTCTTTGGACACAAAACTCTACTTGCGAAGACCTGTTGAGGCAAGTGAAATTGAAATCGAACCAAATTCGACGACTGGCACCCATGCCAACCTTCCTTCATTGGACACTAAACTCTGCTTGCGAAGACCTGTTGGGGAAAGTGAAATCGAATTGAACCAAATTCGATGACTGGCACCTGTGCCAGTGATCTGCTTAGAGCACCATCCGAGCGGGATCACTGCCAGAGCAGCTGTCTGGCTTCCATGCCGGTGGCACGTAAAAAGCACCATTTGAGCGTGATCATTACCAGCATTGCCTTACTGGCACTTATGCCGGTGGCATGTAAACAAAACATTTGAGCGAGGTTGTTGCTAGTGTCGCTGGACTGGCTCCTGTGCAGGTGATATATAGAAAACACCATTTGAGCATGGCTGTTGCCAATACCGCCAGACTGGCCCTCGTGCCAGTGGCATGTAAAACCACCCACTACACTCTTGGAGTGGTTGGCATTAGGAAGGGCATCCAGCTGTAGAAACTCTGCCAGATCAGATTGGAGCCTGGTGCAGCCATCTTGTTCGCCAGTCCTCAGTCAAATCGTCCAACCCATGCTAGCATGGAAAACGGACGTTAAACGATGATGATGATCATCATCATCATATTTACCATGTGAACTATGATGAAAAAATATGAGAAAGATATGGTATATAATTATTTTGTGCAGGGGGTTCCTTGAAACATGTAAATTATTTTAAGGGTTTTGCAAGGGTAAAAAGTTGCAGAAACACTGATTTAGATAATATCCCAGAATAACCATGTCTCAGAGCAATCCAAAAGATTGTGTTGACAAATACTTCCCACATCCCAAGAAAAACACTATCAATTTAAATGTCTTTGTTGTATTACAGGAAGATATTTCACTACTGCTCCTGCCACTTTCCCTTCCCAAGCTTTCAGTCATACTGTAACATTGCTTATCTGTCACTTGCGCTAGCGATAACCTAAGGTTACAAGTAGTAACTCACTACCCACATAAATCCTATGAGGAATAAGACCAAACCTGAGTCAAATGAAAATTAATAGTAGTAGTAGTAGCTTCAAGTTTTGGCACAAGGCCAGCAATTTTGAAGGGATTGGACAAGTTAATTACATCAATCCCAATATTTGACTGCTGCTTATTTTATTGACCCTGAAGGATGAAAGGCAAAATTGACTTTTGGCAGGATTTGAACTCAGAATGTATAGAACCTGAAGAAAAGCTAAGACAGCCTCCAGCCAGGTCTTCACCAAGTTCTGCACCTTGGACTTCAGTGACCTGTGATTCCTGCTCTCTCAGAACCAAGTGATGTTGCTGAAGAAATCATCTTCTTCATCCTCATTGCTGGTGGTGTTGCTGTCCTCCTCATTGGTCTCCATTAGGGCTGTCTCTATAACAGTCTCCATGGCATTTGTTACTCTACTAACCCAGCTGTTATTATACTGCTCTGGCCAGAACAGGTGAAACTTGGGGTGGAAGGCAGCAGCCGGCTGACACTCCAGGTCTTCTAAGAGGAGCCCAAACCTTATCATCATGCCTGCCAGTATCACATCTACCAGAGGACTGCAGTACAGGAGATGTTTGAACTTGGCCTCCTCCAACTTCATGATGGTAGCCATTACAGTTGGTAGAAAGCTACTGAGATAGGCCTAGTCCTCCCCCTAGATTTTATCCAAGGCCTTGGCAACATTAGACATCACCTGGGTGTACTCCATCAGGAAGCTGACGTCAGAATTAGTGAAGGTCCTCAGCTTCAGATCTTTCATTACCCTGTGGACAGCTCCCCTATTCTTCTGGAGCAGGTTGTTGAGGATAACAACAAAGTAATAGATAGAGTTCATCTGGTACTGTTGGGGACCACTAGTCTCCTCTTCAACACATCCAGAATGCTATCTGTCACCACCATGCTGCAGCTCTGCGGATTCCACAGCCACTGTGCCTTGGACATGACTTTCCTTGAACAAAGCACTGTCAAAAGCTTTATCAGCATCCATGCTGGTTACCAAGTTGAAGATATGGGCTGTGCATTACATGTGCACTGGCAGGTTGAGTCCCAGGCTGCTGAACTCATCAAGGACGGCATCAACAGAGATGTACTCAACTTCATCCACATCTCCAGGCTCAAGATCCATGTCCAGGTCCACATCCTCGACACCCTCCATATCCAGATAAGCAAAAACTTCAGGAATGTTTGTACCATACTGCATAAATTCCTTGATAAAGTTTTTGCCGCTGTCCATCATGGTCCTGGTCACCTTGTCTTGCAAATAGAACTTGTTATGGTGTCCACTATTGCCTGGGCGAGAACATCAAAGGTGTGATGTCCTCTGAACCGAGAGCAAGCCAGGATGGCGTGTTGTCTCATATGGGTCTTAGGGGTCCAGTCTGAATGCTGTCATCCCCTGGTAGGACCTGTTGTGAGCCAACCAGCAGTTCACAGTGGTCGTCATCCAGGGACATCCTGGAGCAATCTGTAATTAAAATTGTTAAACTATAAAGAGACATAAGTTGCATAGTTAAAAACTTAAAATTATATATATATAATTTAGAAATTTAGAAATTCTTTTTGCTACCAGTGGTCTAGCGAGAAGAAAAAACTAGTCAATAGACTATATATTATTCATATAAATACACACAGTGTACATTTAAACACATAAGAGAGATGTCCATAATCAAACATCTAACCCTCTTGAAGGAGCAGTCAAACTCCAAACCACAATTAGGGATAATTTCACAAGGGAATGAAAAATAAAAATATTTACCATCTATTTCCTGAACCATGGTTTCAAGCTATTTTCAGCAAAATAAAATAATCTGCTAGGTCAGCTATCATCAGCAGGAAAGCCAAGATTAACATATAAACACGAAGCAATACATAGAACATGCCTTGTGCTTTATATGTTATAATTTTTCATAACTACCGTGCATGTGCAGTTTTCTTATCGGCAGAAAATACAAAAAATGCCAATTTTCTTCCAGAAATTAGCCAAAAAGTCATTATATCATTATTAATAAATCTCAGGGTAGCAAAAAAAATTAGAAATTCTTTATGCTACCAGTGGTCTAGCGTAAAGAAAAAACTAGTCAATAGACGGTATATTATTCATATCAAAAGTTAGTGAAAAGATTAGGCAATGATGGCTATAACTGTCTGGTCACTGTATGCACCACTATAAACAGGAGGCATCCAAATTAGTCTAGTGGAACCCACTTCTTGGTGATGTTAGAAGAGGAAAACATCATCACACTTACATTGACAACTTGATTGCAGACACTGGCCTGGAATGCATCCAGGACCACAAGACAATGATGATGGACTGAGAAGTGTGACAGGCAGACTTTGTTACTGCAGACCAGGTTGGAACCAGGTCATAATTATAATAATAATGATCTCCTCTTTATTTTCTTCAGTTCTTCATACTTTTCATTCTATTTGTGTTCTTATTTATTCATTTATCTTATTCTCTATCTTTTTTTACCATATGGTTTAATCATTTAAATATTATGGGATGGCCAGCCAAACCTTTAGAAAGCAAATCTTTATGATAAACACATTCTTTCTCATTTTATCCTTAGTTTTTTTATTTTATTGTTTTTACTTCATTTTATTGTATTCTTTTGCTTAATTTACATTTATCTACTGTCATTGTTTGACTAATGCACTCCATATAAGATAATTCTAGTATTTGTAAAGAGTGAAATTTGCCTAATATATGTCTGTGACTAGGTAATAAAATTATTTGCTACTTATAGCAGAGTCTGGTGTTTTAACCTGCAATAAAATGTTCTGAAGTGTAGCCTGTTTTTTATGTTAGAGCACAACTATATTTATGGGTGTGTGTGTGTGTGTGTGTATAGCAATAAGAAAATGGAGGGGAATAGGTGGTATTCATCAACTTGCAGACATTGTATTGTGTCAATATACTTGTTTATTTGTTTACTAAGAGGCCGATAATTACAATATACAAACACACGTGACATATTATGTCATATCAGTAATTAAAAATGACATATAGTGACGGTGGGTATTATATAATAGACCCTCAAAATGAATACCGCTGATAAAATATCTGTATATATATATATGTATATATATATA
>NC_068981.1:108163537-108164051 GCF_001194135.2 Octopus bimaculoides
TAATTACAATATACAAACACACGTGACATATTATGTCATATCAGTAATTAAAAATGACATATAGTGACGGTGGGTATTATATAATAGACCCTCAAAATGAATACCGCTGATAAAATATCTGTATATATATATAGATGGTAAATGTTTTTATTTTTCATTCCCTTTCGAAATTATCCCTAATTGTGGTGTGGAGTTTTGACTGCTCCTTCTAGCAGGTTAGATGTCCTATGATGGACATCTCTGATGTGTTTAAATGTACACTGTATTTTAAATGAATAATACACCTATACATATATATACATACAAACATATATATATATATAATATATATAACCTCTGCTGGTGATAAAGGGCCTCACGCTCAGTGTAAAAGGCAGACTGTATGATGCATGTGTATGAACAGCCATGCTTCACAGCAGTGAAACATGGGCTGTGACTGCTGAGGACATGCGTAAGCTCACAAGGAATGAAGCTAGTATGCTCCGATGGATATGTAATGTCAGTGTGCATACTC
>NC_068981.1:108164061-108166113 GCF_001194135.2 Octopus bimaculoides
TATGCTCCGATGGATATGTAATGTCAGTGTGCATACTCGACAGAGTGTAAGTACCTTGAGAGAAAAGTTGGACCTAAGAAGCATCAGATGTGGTGTGCAAGAGAGATGATTGCGCTGGTATGGTCAAGTGGTATGAATGGATGAGGATAGCTGTGTGAAAAAGTGCCACATCCTAGCAGTTGAGGGAACCTGTGGAAGAGGTAGACCCAGGAAGACCTGGGATGAGGTGGTGAAGCACAACCTTCGAATATTAGGCCTCACCAAGGCAATGACTTGTGACCGAGACCTTTGGAAATATGCAGTGCGTGAGAAGACCCGGCAAGCCAAGTGAGACCATAACCCGAGGCCTCTGCCAGGGGGTAGCCAGCCCACTTATGCATACCTTTCCTTCATTGGACACTAAACTCTGTTTGCGAATACCTGTTGAGGCAAATGAAATCGATCCAAATTCGACGACTGGCACCCATTCCAACCTCTCCTTCATCAGACACTAAACTCTGCTTGCGAAGACCTGTTGGGGCAAGTGAAATCGAAATTGTGATTGAACCAAATTCGATGACTGGCACCGTCTGAGCATGATCATTGCCAGAGCAGCTGTCTGGCATACAAAGAATAAGTCCTGGGGTCAATTTGCTCGACTAAAGGCGGTGCTCCAGCATGACCACAGTCAAATGACTGAAACAAGTAAAGGAGAGAGTTAAGAGTATATTATTTATATTATTATATGATTGAACACCATACATCCTCTTCCAAGTAAGTTTTATCTTAATAATTCTGATGTGCACTCTATACAATCTTTTTACTCTTTTGTTTTTCTTTCTTTCTCTCTCTTATTCTTTTACCTCCTCTTCTCCCACTACTCTATCCTATTACTCTGTCTCTCTCTCTCGCTCACTCCTCCTTCCTTGCCACATAGCTCTCACGTAACCATCGGCCATCTTTCTTTCTTCTCCTAACTTGTGTTTCTTGCTTTCTCTCCGTTGTAGCTGGAACAAGGAAGATGTGTTCTTGTTTGTCTACTGACCAAGCTTGATTTATGCGTTCTCCACCACAACCTTGTTTAGGTTTAGCAGTCCTTCCTGTTTGTTTTCACTGTCCTGTTTATGTTTCCAATTTTGACCCTCCGCAAAATCCCAAATTCTATTTAATTTGCTTTGCGGGAGCAACTGTTTTAACGAAAGCATATATTGTTGTTAAATGCTCAAAATATGAGACTAGAAAAATAGCCAACAACTGATGAAGGGTCGTTCTTTATGTTGTTTGTTCTGTTTTCCATTTGTGTCTTTCGTTGTTCGAAAGAGTAGTTCATGTTCCATGCACTCGTGCTTTGTACTTTTTTGTCGTACACATTTTGCGATGTCCTGTGCTCACATATGCATATATATATATGTATAGATGTAAGTATGTACATATACGTATGTATATATGCATATATGTATATATATATTATTGATATTATCATATATGTGTGTGTGTGTGTATACACATATATAGTGGGAATTTACAGAAAAACAAAAGACGAAGACAGGTGTATAAACAACAAACAGGTATATCATTTTAACGTTCGGTAAGGTGAGAAAGTCTTTTACGTTTTGAGCCTATGCTCTTCAACAGAAAGGAAGAAATAAACAGAGAGAGAATAAAAATGCTTTAGAGGTTAGCAGTCAATCATGGTGGCTGGCTGGACAGAGGAGCTAGGAAGAAGGGGAGATAATAAAGTATTGGTGATCCCAAAACGAAGGTGCGTGTGTATGTGAGAGCATGTGTGTGTGTGTGCATGTAGATAGAGGCTGCTGACCTTGATGTGTGGATGTGTGCATGTGTGTGTGCGTCTGTAATGTGTGGGTGTGTGGGTGATGGTGTTGGTACTGGGAAGTGGTCACTGCTAGTGTGTGCAGTGATGTGATGTGGTGTGGTGGTATGGTCTGGTGGTGTGGTGGTCTGGTGGTGTGGTGGTGTGGTGGTGTTGGGGTGTGGAGATGCGATGGTGAGGTGTGGGGATGTGAGGTGTGGGGATGTGAGGTGTGGGGATGTGAGGTGTGGGGATGTGAG
>NC_068981.1:108166310-108167028 GCF_001194135.2 Octopus bimaculoides
GGGTGGGGTATGGGGGAGTGGGGTGGGTATGGTGGTGGGGTCGGGATGTGTAGGAGTGGGGTGTGAATGGAGGGGGTAACAATGAAGGGAGAAGGTTGGTAGGGGTGAAGAGAGGAAGTAGGTGTCAGGGCAAGAGAGGAGAGAAGAGGCAGATACGAATAAAGAGAAGAAGTAGGTGTGAGATGAAGAGAGGAGAGGAGTCAGATGAAGAGGGGAGTGGACTTGAGTCAATGTGGCACAAAGGAGCGAAGAGAAAAGATTAATTCCTGTTCACAATGAAGGCTGGAGTCTGGATGGCTCCTGTGCAAAAACAGTCCAAACACAGCCAGATGTTGTAATGAATGACTGGTAGAGTGGAAACGGCGTGAGACTGTCGTTGCTGAGTCTAATGTCTTGGAGGTGCTCCACGAACCAGTCAGCTATTTGGCTGATGTACAGAGAAGGACAGAAAGAGTAGGATATGCAGTAAATGACGTTTCTAGAAGTGCATGTAAAGGAGTCGGTGATATGATAGGAATGATGATGGGTATATATATGTATATCGCCATGATAGATCGCTGACCACTACATTTATATTTTTTCTCCTTGTTTTTCTCCTTATTTCTTTCTGTTGAAGAGCGTAGCTCGAAACGTTAAAGACTTTCTCTATTCCCGAGCGTTAAACTAATACATCCATTTGTTGTTTACACCACCTGTCTTCGTCTGTTGTTGTTTTTTT
>NC_068981.1:108167986-108169261 GCF_001194135.2 Octopus bimaculoides
ATATATATGTATATGTGTATATATATGTATATATTATACATGTCTACATGCATACACACACACACACACACAAATATATGCATATACAGGTATATATTTGGTAGCACAAACAAGATAAACGAAACTCAAAACATGAATATATATATTTTTTTTTTCTCATTATTTTTAATCAGCAGAAGTTACAAGTAACTCAAGGGACAAAAGGTTTGTGTATGGAGAAACTCTCGTCGTGCTTGACTCACAATTAAAGTTTGCTGACTGTTGATTAAAAACTTTAAAAATATACAAACATACAAACATGTATATCCATATTATTGACACTATATTAAATATATCATTCCAACAATTACACACATGTGCGCACGCACACACACACACACATGCACACATACACACACACACATGCATAGATATGTAATTGCTGATATAATATATTTAATTATATATAATATACTTAATATACTTTCAAAAAGTATTTATATGTCATCTTATGAAAAGAAAACTGTTGTTTCTATGGTAATTGTTTATGTTATCAAGTATGATTATTATTGGCTTATCATTGGATTAGTGATAGGATTTAGGCTGATAATACCACCAATCTACAGATTAGAATATATAAGTCAATCAAAGAAACAGCTTCAAATTTTTAAACAACATTGATTAAGACCTGAATTTCTTTATAAAAAACTGGAGTACTGTTATCAATACCCAGACAACAGCACTATTTTGATTCTTATAGACCATATTGCAATAAATCATTTGCTTATCATCCTGTTATTGGTCATTCAGTTTGCACCTACACTTCCTGCTAAGTTATGACTAAAGTATTAGATTCAACCAATAAACAATTTTTTTTTTCCTCACATTGGAAAAATAAAGTGAGTCAAACATTGAAGCTTGCATTTTCTCTCTGGTTATACATAATTATTATTCTTTTACTTGTTTCAATCATTTGACTGCGGCCATGCTGGAGCACTGCCTTTAAGGGCTTTAGCCAAAGAAATTGACCCCAGGACTTATTCTATCAGTCTCTTTTTGACAAACCACTAATTTACGTGGATGTAAGCACACCCAGCAATGGTGTGGGGACAAACACAGACACAGATATATACATATATATATATATATATATGGATCATAAGAGTTTGATTCAAATTCGTTGGTACTCCACATTTCAAGCATGATGCTAGTCTTCAGCCATTTTGAATTTGAAACTTGGAGTACCAACAAATTTGAATCAAACTTTTTTGATCCATACATGTAACTCCCAATAAA
>NC_068981.1:108169582-108189962 GCF_001194135.2 Octopus bimaculoides
TATATATATATATATATATATGATGGGCTTCTTTTAGTTTCCATCTACCAAATCCACTCAGACAGCTTTGGTTGGCCCAAGGCTATGGTAGAAGACATTTGCTAAAGATGTCATGATGTGGGACTGAACCTGGAACCATGTGGTTGGAATGCAAGCTTCTTATCACACAGCCAAGCCTGGACCTATAGTCATGCCTGCACCTATTAGTATTCATCAAATAATTAATTATCTCTCTTGGCTTCAGGGGAATTTCTGTAGAAATATACTGCCTTTGTTTTAATAAATTTTGAAAATAATGAAGATATTAGGGCAACAGACCAAAATTGTGGTTGGTGCAAAGCCTCTGCCAGACCAAGTGTGATGTAGTGGTGGAACAATGACATTGACATAAAAGAGAAGAGATGAGTCTGGAAAGAGTGGAAAAGAGCGGTTAGCAAAGAATCATGTCAGAAGGCTTAAAGGGCAGCCAGATATCAGGTTTATCAAGCTCAGGTAGAAGCAGAAAAGAAAAGGTTTGTCAAAGTCCACAGTGTGAAGATCAGAGACTTGAAGTGTTCCAGATTGCTAAACAGTGTGTCAGTGAGAATCGAGATATTGTCGGAGAGAAGTGTGTGCAGATGGAAAATGGTATGCTTGCACTTAGTGATGTGAACAAGAAAGAAGCATGGAAAAGTTACTATGTGAGACTTAAATGAGGAGAATGAATGGAACAAATGGATCAGCTATATTAGTGGACAGCAGTATGGTAGATAAGGCAATTAAAAACATGAAAACCAGGAAAGTCCCATGGCTGAGATGCTCAAATATCGGGTAAGGTAGGATACGGGCTAGTCACCCACATAGTTAATTAGGTCATTCAGGAAGGTGTAATACCCAAGGACTGGCACAGCAGCATTACTGTTAGTTGCTACAAGGGTAAGGGTGATGCGTTAGAAGCAATTATAGAGGCATCAAATTTTTGGACCAGGTGATGAAAATTATGGAGAGAGTTATAGCTCAATTAATTAGGAGCAGAATTAGGCTAAATGAAAAGCAGTTTGGCTTTGTCTGGGGAAGAAGCACTACTTTCATAGTCAGGCAACTGCAAGAGAAGCATTTAGCTAAGAAAAACCATTATATTTGGCATTCATAGAGTTCAAGCCAGTAAAGACTTTTTGAGTTAAGAGAGTTCCTGGTCTTTGTAAATATGTGGCTGAGCTGTTGATGCACACACCCAAGTATGTGCATCTATTCACCTAAAGATTTTTGTCCAAATTTGTAGGCACATATCTAATGCACCAATGATGATAAGCCAAAACGAGAATTTATAATCAGGATACAAGAGCTGTAAATTCCGCATTAATTCACCATAAATGTTTTCTTTTTCCTTGACTTTTTATGATGCATTCACATCCACTGGGTAGCTGACCTCTACAACTGTTATATCCTTATGCTTCCAATATCATAGTACGGTCGATATTATCAACGGTAGATAAAAAATACACTGTAACAGTGTTATAACAATACGAAATAGAAACAGCAGCAGTAACAAACACATAACTATCTTTTATGAACCAGCAATCAATACTTCCAACACACTAACTCGAACTGTAAACTGTACCTGGACTTCAAAGACCAAACAATGAACTCTTTCTTTTATTGACCACACAGAGTCTAACACAGAGGGGACAGCACATGGTGGAGACAGAAAAAACAGATGGAAAGGATGAATTTGATAAAATGATAAATGAAATGAAGCTGAGCAACTTCATTGAACCTGTTAATGCAACTTCTTTTTAAAACATTATTTGTAAAAGTTTAAAAAATTATCTGTAACCATTAACTTACATCTTTCCAAAGAATGTCTATGTTAAATTTCTTTAAAAATTCAAGATAGCTTACCCGTTCTGGTATTGTGCTGGTGTCTATTTTCTTGACCCACCACTCAAAGTCCTTCTCATAATTCTTTACTCTCAAAAGATACTCTGGATCTGCCATCGCACACTGAAAGTACTCAGGCAATCCCCTAAATTCCGTTATATTCACTTTTACCACTTTGTCCCATGAGTCTATCTTATTATGAAGTTTTTCATTTTGTCTGTTGTACAGTATAACATATTTTTTCTTACAGGGCAAGGGTGGGGAAGTTTGGGGCTCCTGTGTGCTTGTGCTTGTCTTTGTATCAGGTGGGGCATGGAGAGGGTTGGTGTCTGTAGGGGGAGGTTGGGGTAGAGTGGGTGTGGGTGGGAGGCAGGTGGGTGTGGGATGGGAGTCATCATTTACAAAGTATGCTTTTTCCCTTCCCTTCTTTTTTTTCCAGTCATTTCCCATCCATTCTTTTCCTTGTTCACCTCCTCTTCCTCGGCGCTGGTACTGGTTTTTGTCAGTGTTGAAGTTGCAATTTCCTTCCTGATTTCGGGTTCCTCTTTAGTCTGTGGGATCCTGCCTTCTACTTTGACCCTGAGTATCACCTCTTTGACTGTGATGGTCTCAACCATGTTTTCAAGGTTTTCCAGAGCCGCCTGGATTATCATATCTAGGCTCTGCCCTAGCCAGTTCTTATGGGGTGTTCTGGTGGACTGGAGGACCACTATCTTCTCTTCCGTGCCCAGCAGTATTGGCAGCTGCTAGCCAGGCTATATCAATTTTTGGGGGTATGTCTTCTACCCCAACTCTGGAAGCATGTCTCCCAAAGTATATGGGTAGAAGCACGACTTCATCCATTTTTAAGGGTATTGCTGAGTGCAGCCTAGCAATAGCTACCTCCTGGAACTGCACCTCCACCGTTCCAAACTTTCTTCCCCTGGCAAGGTAAAAAATCCCTTACCAGATTGGTTTTAATAATGACTTGAGCGGTCAACATGATTTCAATTTTCCTTGTTGTTGATGAGTATGTCCTCTTTTACTTGTTTCAGTCATTTGACTGCGGCCATGCTGGAGCACCGCCTTTAGTCGAGCAAATTGACCCCAGGACTTATTCTTTGTAAGCCTAGTAAAAATTCTCTTGGTCTCTTTTGCCGAACCGCTAAGTTACGGGGACGTAAGCACACCAGCATCAGTTGTCAAGCGATGTTAGGGTGACAAATACAGACACACAAACACACACACATATATATACATATACATATATACGACGGTCTTCTTTCAGTTTCCGTCTACCAAATTCACTCACAAGGCTTTGGTCGGCCTGAAGCTATAGTAGAAGACACTTGCCCAAGGTGCCACGCAGTGGGACTGAACCCGGAACCATGTGGTTGGTAAGCAAGCTACTTACCACACAGCCACTCCTGCGCCTATGAATATTGTCCTGTGAATATTGTTTTTTTCATTTTTTTCTTTTAAAATTTCTTTGGCATTTCTTTTCGCTTTTCTCTTTCACTGCCTCTGTATAATTCTTCACCTCCATTGCTTCGTCTATTCTCTTCAGACATTTAACCAGCTCTTCCTCAGATGACATAAAGTCTAAATAAGAAGAACTCAAACCTTTGTATTCCATCATGAAGGTATGAACCTATGACTTTCCCCTATCAAAGAAGAGGGAAGATGTCGAAGAATACCACAAGACGGCAAACATGTGTTCTGCGCAAAGACAGCAGTTCAACAACTATCAACAAGACGATGACCAAACTATGATGATTTTATTAAAACCACAAGGGTTAAACAGAGGGGACAATACAAGGGACAAATGGGGTCGGAGACTTATTGTATGATATTACATGAATAAATATATTATAATTTTGGATGAGCAATGGGAAACAAAAAATGAATGGACGTGGAATGGGTTTGACCCCACCAACCACATTCCTGTATTGAACCATTTACTTTACCCTTTTTTTTTTATGCTCTACTTAATTTGGCACTTACATACCCAACATTGGGGCTACTTTCTTCCATCTTCTTTCGTACTTTTTTGCCGTCAGGCATTTCTTCTCCAGACATGCTTTCCCTCTTAGGTGATATAAAAAGAGGTTGACCAAAGCATGCCCGGAGACGAAGGTGCCTGATACAATACCTCTTCCATATCACCTCTTTCGCTATAGGTCGGTAGAAACCCACAGGTCCGAGAGACTCATAAACTGTACAATTGCGTACAGAACAGTTTCATTGCTCTGTCCGTAATGTGGGCATGTAGGCAAAAGGTGACGCTGTGCCTCACAAGTTTATCCAGAACTGACAAGGCACTTTGGAAGCACAGTCAAGCTGGGGACCTCTGGCAGTTGTCCATAGGTCCTGGGCCGAAAGTCCTTCAATGCAGGTTGGCAAGCTGACTTTCATCGAAACCCAGAGTCTCCCCCAGGCTGTCATCACACTTGCCCTGTACCAGCCCTCTATAATAGTACACCAAGGTGGTACCCCTCTGTCGAGAATTGTGTTCCATTATCAGAAACTAACATGTCTGGAACACTGTATCACGCAAACAATTCATATAGGAACTTTATAGTTGTCTTAGTGGTTGGTTTATTGCACCTGCATACCTCTGGCCACTTTGTACAGCTATCTACCATGATTAGAAAGTAAGTACCATTCACCGGTCTGTCATAGTTGATATGTAACCTAGACCATAGGTTCTCAGTCTCTAGCCATGATTGATATTTTACTGGTAGGGCTTTGGCCACGAGCATGCAACCTCAACAAGTTCTCACCAAATTTTCGATATCCCAGTCCATAGTCGGCCAATAAATGTAGCTCATCGGTGCTTTCATCCTCGATATTTCCAGATGTCTGATCTGTGGAAGTGCTGCAACACACATTTTTGTAATGTAGTCGGTACTACAATTCCTTGTACATACATCAGAATATCGTTGCCTATTGAGAAACTACTTGAATTTGTATTTTTATTCTGCTTATTTTTTAAAGCTTCTTTCATTTTTGTTTATGTACTCGTCGTCTACAGATTTCATTCTTATATCCTGTGCAGTCACTGGCAGTTCTTGGATAACATTAGTTATAGTACTTTTTGTTTCATTTTCTGTCTGTGGTGCAGCTATCATGGTATCTTCTAGTGGTTCTGTATTTTTGGGAATTAGTCTCAATAGACAGTCGAAATGACCAACTTTTTTCGATGGAATATACTGCATTTTGAAATTGTAATTTAGTAATTATTATACCCCAACATTGTAGTCAGTTCGCTGTATGGGTAGATAACTCTTTCTTTGATCCATAAATTGATAGCAATGGTCGATAGGGTTTCTTTTTTCTATCTGACTGTATTTTTTCTCTGCCACTATCAGTGAGCATGAAACATGAATCACTGGTTTTGTACTTCTATCCTTATACTTGTGTAGCAAAACTGCTCCTATTCTGTACTCCAAAGCATCAGATGCTACAACAATGTCCATTTCAGGATTGAAATGCACTAGAGACAAATCTGCAATTAGAATTTTTGTTATTTCTTCAAACACGTTTTGACATTTAACTGACCAATTCCACTTTACTTCCCTTTTTATTAAGTCATTCAATGGAGCTTTTAATTTGTGCATGTTAGGAATGTAGTTTTGGTAGAAGTTTGTCAACCCAAGAAACGCTTGTAATGTTGGTATATTTGTCGGAGCAAGTATATTCTTCATTGCGTCTCCCCTTGATGGGTCAGGCTGACTACCATTTTTATCAACTATTTGCCCAAAATAATTAATTTGAGGCAAAAACAATTTGCACTTTTCTTCACTCAAAGTGAACCTGTACTCTTTAATTTTCTTGAACACAGCTTTTATGTGTTCCACATGCTGTTCACACGAATTACTCTTAATATATCATCCAAATAAGGGATTGCAAAATCCCGACTTTGGAGTCGGGAGTGGATGGTGGCATGTCTTTAAGCAATCGTTCGATCTTGTAGAGAAATCTTATAATTTTTCTTTTTAATGCACACCGTTGGCGCCTCCCAATTTTCAGTCTGTCCAACTCTTCATTTATAATTTCAATTGCCACGAACGGTATTTTTCTGTTAGATTTAAATACAGGTACAGCATTTTCAGTTACTTGAAAGCAGGCTTCAGTCTTTTTACATAGACCTAAGTCCTCTGATAGTACTTGAGGAAACATTTTTTTCAATTTTCTCTTCAATTCCTCAAATGATTTATTTTTAACTAGACAACCATTTATGTTTTTGCAGTAGAGACTTATGGGGAAGTGCCAAATAACTCCAACCAATTTGTATCATACGGATTGATTGTATTCTCCACAATGAATATTTTTGCTTCATGTGTTTCTCCTTGAAATGTGATGTCCATGAAATGTAATTTATCACCCATCACACCAAGTGCAATTTTTGCTGTTTTACGTAACCTCGGTTTCCCAATTTTTCTCCTTGTACCCGCATTTATGATTGAAATATCACTACCCATATCAAACTGCTGTTTAATATTTACACCATTCATTTTTATGTGTACGAATTTTCTTGTTTTTGTGTCGCATTCACTTTCTGCTGAAAACACTTTAGAACTTTTTGCATTCAACCTTCATAATCTTGTCCTGAAGTGTGAACTCTTGTGACCAAGTTTCTGACAACTATAGCATTTTCAACTTTTAAACAGACACTCTTTTCTGATGTGTAGGCCTCCACATCTGTAACATGGATTGGGGCCTGGCACTCTTTTTTGGTTGTACTTTCCGGGTTGACACATCTGCGGAATCTTTCTCTTGAATTTTTTCATGTCGTGCTTCAGGTTAACCATTATTTGACATTCTTCTGCAACGGTCTGTAGGATTAAGTCTTGGTTTGCTTGCTCTATTTTTGAGAGAATCTTTGCCCAAATTTCTCTATCTTCGGTTGCCATAAGGCCTTGTATGAAGATAAGAGATTTAAACATATCCTGAGCGAGTTCCTGAAGTTTAAAGTTTTCACACATATGGTTGACTGCTCTGGCATAAGTAATAAAGTCATTATCGTCATTTTTTGTTAAGTTTCAACACTCCATTCAAATGTTAAATAACGAACTTTTGTCACAAAAGATTTTTGATAGTAATTCAATCGTTTCTTGGAAACCAGTCTCACTCGACATTTTGGGTAATAAAAAGTTACAGTAGCATTCATGCTCAGCCAGAGCTACCATGTGTAGTAATAGCCTTACTTTTTCCTCATCTGACTAGAAATCGAGTTTGTCACGCTGTCTAACGTAAACGAACTTACCGAATTTTCGCACTTCCTTGACTGTAACTCAATTAACTGTTGTTGTAATATTTGCTTCTGTAACACCTGTAGTTGTTCCTGTTGCTTCTCTTGAAGCTGTATTACTGCAGCTAATAGATTCTCCATAATTTAGCAATTTGTATGATGCACAAATTATCAAATTACCTAAGTGAGCTTCGAAAAATCCTTGTCGCCAGATGTTATATCCTTATGCCTCCAGTATCATAGTACGGTTGATATTGCTGACGATAGATAAAGATTACACTGTATCAGTGTGTAAGGGCCGTGCGATGTAAGGTGACGAGAATGGCTCTTTAGTACCACATCGTACGGCTGATACAATAAAGGGGAATTGTGTTGGAATGTGGGTGAATCGCTTGCTGAGCTGTGTAGAAAGATGATGTTGACGATGTAGATGGAGACTGCTATAATGCTATTGGACTAAGTTGGTAAGTCTCAATGTAAGGTGGTGTTGTCTGGCTGGCATTGTTGCTGGAACTGACTGTGTCTTTGTGGTCAGTGGCTAGACCTTAAAAAGTCTGGAACCAAAGACTTTGGAACGAGGAAAATCTGAGTTTTTATAAGGAGTTGTAGGCTCAAACAGGGTTGTAAACAGATTGTCCTATGTGATCCCATTTAGAGCCTCTTATACGCGGTAAGTTGGTGCAACAAAGTAAGAGACAAATTGTGCCAATACCAACCAATCAGAAGTAGTTGACACAATGGGATTCAAATAGAGGTCAAAGGCTAGCTGTTCCCTGCACATATATATAATAAATGGGAGAAAGGAATTTCACCCGAGTCTACGCTACAAGTGTTATGACAATACAAAACAGAAACAGCAGCAGTAACAAACATGTAACGAACCAACAATCTTTTATGAAGCAACAATCAATATTTCTAACACACTAATTCAAACTGTAAACCGTACCTGGACTTTGAAGACCAAATTACAAACTGCCAACTATGTCAGACCGCTACTATTTATATGTAGTAGTCCCATCTATTCTCGTCAGAGAGTGCCGTACTCTCGCCACAACAACAACAGTGCATGACTTTTGTTCCCTGTCTCACAAAACAAAATTACTGTTTTTATTGAAGTGTTCCACCAGTGTTCCTTGTTTTTAAAGGTGTGAACCTTTTTAAAGGTTCCGGCATGTCTTTGATGTACATGTCAAGGCATCATAAATAACCTTTGCAACTATTTCATGCCTCAGGGGCAGGTAGTATCTCGTAGACATTTGGGGGCAGATGATGATGATGTGGGTGATATTTTCCACACTGGTATAGCAGAGCCAACATTTTCTATCACACCATCCATGTTGTGATAGAAAACTTTTGTACGTCATATTTATCAGGTATTTAGTAGCTATCTCCTGTCCCTGGATAGTGAAGGTATATCCTTCTCAGTGGGACGTAATGTATCTATCACAGGTCCAGGAGAGGTTACTCTTCCTGTCAATGCTGTTATTATCCTCTAGCCTACAGGATATGTACCCATGCATTGCTTTTTGCTGGTATGACGATTGCTTCTACTCCAAGCTTCTGTTTAGGTAGGCCAGTCTAGCCTCCTTTGGGTCTCATGAGACAGTTGTATTCTCAGAGTACCTGTACATTAGTTCTCCAACTCTGAAGATGTTGCTTTCACATTTCTTTCTTCACTGTTGAACAGCTACTGCCTGGGTGATACAATATGACATTCAAAGGCTGTTTAGATTGACCTTATGCCTCTACCACCATCACTTCATCTCATATAAATCCTATTCGTGTCACTGTTAATGTGGAAATTGCCAGTGGTGGTCAGTAACTTTCTGGTTTTGATGTCCAGACTGCAGGTCTTGTCAAGTGTCCTGTCCAATATCCCAAATGTTTGTACTAGCACTAGCACTGCAAAAGCATTGTGAGATATGGTCTTGTTAAACATAGACAGCTCTGAGTTCCACATTCTCTGGAGTCTACAGAAGTACTCTTTTGTTATTTTGGCTTTAATCACAACACTAATGTATTGACATTCTCACTGATTCCGAGATACTTGTAGTTTTCATCATTAGATATAGGGGAGATAGACAAGCCATTGATGTACATGTTCTCAGTCTGATCAACAATCTTTTCTCTGTTAACTATCATGTATGAGCATTTATCTTCCCCAAATTTCATTCCTATGTCTCATGAGAATGTAGTGTCTAGTTCTAATTGTTCCTTGAGGCTGCTCATGTTACCTGACTAAAACTTTACATCATGAACAACAAATGTGTGGGTGACATTAATGTTATTCTTTTCTGCATACCCCAGTATGTAACCTTTGCATTTTGTTAACAGGGTTGTCAGGTGTTTCACTGCCAATACAAACAACATTACAGATAAACTACCACCCTGAAATATGCCTGTTGATAGCTTGATTCTGTTTGTAACAATAGGTGTTGTTTTAGTAGTTGTCAGTGATAAATCTGTGGACCATGTTGTGGTCAGTCTCTCAATGGTATTCACTATAGCAAGTGATACTTTGGCAAGGTGTAGTAATTCTATCATTCATGAATGAGGCTCAGAGTTGAATGTTCTCTTGTAGTCTTGCCATATTGTTAAGAGATTGTTGCTTGGCTTCCTTAAGGACAACTTTGTTGAGAAGGAGCTATTCAACACAGCCCCTCCTGCCTGTCCATTAGTTATCACACCATTTATTTGGAAGTGGTCTTTTGAGAAACATATTCAGACAACCTGTGTACAGTTTGTACATAACATTCAAACATACTATGAGCCTATAGTTTTTGGCTATATAGGCCTCTTTGTTCTTGAAGATAAGAATAGTCAGTGCAACCATCAACCAATCTGGTATATCTAGTTCAGCATCTATTATTTCTTTAAACAAGGTCTTGAGAATGTCAACTGTTTGTACTAGTAGCTTACTATCAAGTCCCTCCCAGGTGATATATATTTTAGGAGAGGCATTTGCATAATAATCACTTTGTAGTTCATTTAACCATGCTGCATTGTGATTGTGTTTTTTGTTTATATTCCAGATTCCCAGCCAGAATTACTCTAGGTCTTCCAAGAGAGGAGCATTTACTACCTTGATGGTATCACCTTTCATACTGGTACACATCTTGTGAGTTTTGGACATACTGGTGGCTTATCATTTTTTGTTCATGTAACTTTTTACTGTCTAGATGAGATGCAGCTTGGTTTTGTACCAGGAAGAAGTTCTACTGATACCTTCATTTTAGTAAGACAACTGCAGAATATTTAGCTAAAAGTTAGCCACTGTACTTGGCATTCATTGACTTGGGAAAAATCTTTGGCAGGGTTCCTCACTATGTAATCTGGTAGTCTGAGGAAGTTAGGGAAATACAAATGACTTGTGAGAGCCATAGAAGGAATGTACAGAGATATTGTCAGCAAGGTGAGAGCTAGCAATGAGTAGAGCAATGAATTTAGAGTGCATGTAGGAGTTCACCAGGGCTAGTTTCTCAGTCCCCTTTTAATTCATTATAGTCTTCCTGGCCATAACAGAGAAATTTAAGACCAACTGATGGGAACTACTATATGCTGATGGTTTTGTTCTTACAGCAAAATCTATTGTAGAACTAAAGAAGAAATTTTACATGTGGAAGCAAAACCCGGCATCAAAGAGATTTAAAGTTAACTTAGCAAAAACCAAACTTCTAGTAAGTAGGAAAACAGAAAAGGCTATTATTCCCTTCAGGAAAATGGCCCTGCTCAATATGTAGGAAAGGGGTTGTTAGAAATTCCATATGGTGTACTCAGTGGAAGCTATTGACAAACAAGAGTTGCAGTGTAATAATAGAAAGGTTAACGGAGAAAGTAGACTTGGTATGTGGCAGGTGTGCAGGAGCAATAAACACTAAGATTACACAGGAAATAGATTCTCTCAAATGCTTTTATACCTATGATTAAATATGTCTGTGAGCATTACTTTTACATTCACATTGTTCATGATAAAAACAATGAACTTTCATTCCAACTTGATACATACACACATACACACATGCATGCACACACACACACACGCACACACACACATGCACACACACACACACACACACGTTCACATGCACACATACACACACACACACACGCACACGTGCACATAGATACACACACGCGTACATTTGTGTATGAGTATGTATTTTCCATATCTTTCGTTTCTATGTCATCCATGAGTTTTACTTCTAACTGATAAGCCATTTTCTGGATTCAGAAAGATTTTCTTATTCTTTTGCCCATCAAGATTCCATAAGAACTAATATAACATAATAACATTTCTATGAGTTAGAGCTTAAATCAGTAATTTTTAATAAGGTCACGAGAAACCTTAATTAATTTCCTCAGATACGTAAAGTATGGAGACATGTTAATAATCTTTCATGTCTCACTAGTTTAAAATGAATATTCTGTTTGTATGATTTCATGCAGAAAATGATTCAAATCAGTTCTGGTTTGTTTTGTTAGCAAATATATTGTGTGTTTCAAACAAGTTTGTGCACTCCTTCAGTTGCAACAGAAAAAAAAAAGGAAAAGAAAAGATAACAAGGAAAGAAAAAAAGATAAAACAAAGATGAAAGTAGGAAAGAAAGAAAAAATAAGAAAGAAAGAAGGAAAGAAAGAAAAAGTAACAAAAAATAACAAAGAAAATAAAATAAAAATAAGAAAGAAAGAAAGAAAGAAAGAAAGAAAGAAAGAAAGAAGGAAAAATTTAACATCAAATTATTCTGTGTGGTGGTTGCACAGAAAAGTTCAATGTTACAATTTGGGTTGAAGTAAGAGAATGGTTTTAACTTAAATTGATTTGACATTTGAATTTTCTGTAAAGAATTTAGCTGTGATGATAATGTCTTGGACAAAGTTAATAGAGTAATTGGCTTTTGGAATATGATTCCATATGGTTCCAAAGGAAAATGTGAAACATAATTGAGAACTCAAGTTTCTAAAATATTTGTAAATGATTCATTTAAAATGGTTTAAAAGCAAATGTGTTTTTTTTTTGTTGTTGTTGTTGCTGCTGCTGTTGCTGCTACTGCTGTTGTAGTTGTTATTGTTGTTGTTGTTGTTTTTGCTGTTGTTGTTGTGCCACAATTGGCAATCAATAGATTCATTGATTACAAGTTTTCAATAGGTCAATTGTTGATTTACTGTCTTTCTGATAGCAAAAGTGACAATGGAGCATATGTAACAGAGCAAATATCACAAACGAGGCTGTTTGAAGAGTACTGGGTTTTCTATTATTTTCTCACTGCTTTTTACGTACTTCCCCTATATACATCAGGAGAATATATACACTTACATATGCAACACACACACATATTATCATCATCATCACCACTACAACTAACCAACACACCACACCACCATCCTCCTCATCATTATCATCATCACTTTTTGTCTGTTTGCCATGCTGGCATGTATTAAACAAATTGTGATCCAAGTTAGTTCTTTGCAGTTAATGCCCTTCCTCCTAGATGAGTCAGATTGCTACTTTTTGCTTGCATATTTCATTTTTGACTTGGCTTCTATAGCTGGTTGCTCTTCTTATTACTGAATGTACTGGTTATATTTTATCATAGCACTAACACTTGAGAGATTGTCATGCCTTCAGCAACACTAAAGGGCCATCTCAACTTTATATAGTATCTGCTCAGTAAGTAACACTTTATAGAGTGTACTGGGTGCTTTTCATCATGTCTCTAGAAGTGGTGAAGTTGCTTTGCATTCCATAAGGCTAAAGAGTCCTCATTACCCTAAGATGTTTCTGTTCATTCAAGGCAATGTAACCAGGAGGATGATGTGAAGACAAAAAGAAAAAAGGAGTAAGTGTAAGTTATTAGAAGCAGAATGATCTGTGTAAGAGAGTTATATCAGGGATAGAGAGAAAGAGAGAGAGACAGAGAGTAATGGATAGTAATAAATTTAACAATGGTAAGAGAAAGTGGTGATGTCAATAACTGGTGGCCAGTTGAGAGGGAGTGATTTCTGTCCTTGTAGAAAGTGTAATGGTAGAGTCTAAGGGATACAAACAAATCCAATGAAACCCCATATGCATAAGTCTCTTGATGGGCAAGAGAAGTGATAAGGTTGATGGTGAGAGGATTGAATATTGAGAAGCCCATTATCATCCCTCCTAACATAAGTGGCATGATACAGTGAATAGGAAAGAATATGAATGTCAGAGAGATGAAGGAATTTAATGTCATCTAGTTACATAAGTAGCATGGTATAGTTAATAAGAGAGATCCACTGCCAACTTTATTGACACAGTAAGGTTGACTGTATTATGTAAGCCAAACTTACTGACACAGTACAGTGAGTATAAGAAAGTGAGTGGAGAGAGGTGACTCATAGACATATGACTGATAGAGATAGGAATGGCGGATATAGACTTAACAAGGACATATTGGGTGACAAACTTAAATGTAAATATACCTTCCAGCCTCCATCTCTACCACCATTTTAATATTTTTGTTTCACTGTTTTTTAGGAATATGTGAATCTTCTCCAGCATTGCATGCTGCTAATCATTGTAGTCCTCTGTCATCTCCACAAGCCTCAGTCTTCCCCACTTCTCTTGAGTATTTTGGGGGTCTTTCTCTTCAGCAGACTCATTTAAATTGATTACCCTACACTTCTTCACATAATTTTCATCTTTCATATTAGCACAGTCTTCTCTTTTTGCATGTTACATCTGACTCCTCTCATATCCATTTTTTTTTATGGATATGCTCACACTGACACGTATAGAAAAGCATACTTCTTTTCTTTCTAGTCTTCACAAACCCTCTGCATTTCGGGCCCATATCTCATAACCATGCAGCTTTGTACTTTATACACAAGCACCACACAATTTACCCTTGACTGTCAGAGAGAACCCTTTGTTACTTGCAAAGGTAGTAACTTCATAAACTTTTTCCTTATGTTCTAACTCTGGCATCTATGCTTTCAAAACACATACCTTTATTGCTAATTAGATCACCTAGATAACAAAAGCAATCAACTACTTCTAGGAATCCTTACAGACATATGAGAGAGAATCTCATATACTATTAATGCTGACTGGTCTTGGGCATCTGCTGCATATAAAATATACTTTCTCTCTTAGTCTACCAATGATTCTATCACACTTTTTGTACTTTATAAATTACACTGGGTATTACATGATATTTGTAGCTTCTCCTTCTCTGCATACTGAACATGACCATTTCCCTGATCCTATTTTTTTTCCTACATACAAGAATATTAGCCTCAAGGTTTTGCTTCCATGTGCACAATTTCTTCTTTAAATCTTCTACAGATTGATCTTTAGAATTCAGTCATCAGCACATTGGTGTTCTCATGGACAGTCAGTTTTAAACTCCTTTGATATGACCAAGAAGACTAAAATAAATGGGAGGGGTGAGAATAAATGGGAGGTGTCTTGATGGACACCTGCAGTGATGCTAAGTTTGACTCATTGCTAACTCTAGCTTGCTGACTGCATCTCTGTATATGGCTTGCTCAGTCATCACAAGCCGTCCAACTATATTTGCTTTCTTTAGCAACTGTAAAAAAAATACAGAGCATCAAATCTTGTCAAGAGCTTACTCTAAGTCAACAAATAAGCAGAGTGGCTTACTCCAAGCTAAGTACAGCTCCTGCAGTTGTCTCACTAGGGAGAAGACACTGGTAACACCTCTTCCGGACACATCACCAAACTGCATCTCATTTAGGTCAATTTACTTCCTAATTAATAGAGCTATGACTCTGTAACTTTAATCACCTACTCTAACAGTTTGATACCTATGTAGTTTCCTCTTTCTTGTATATCTTGTTTGTCCTTGTAACAATTGATGATTATATTATAACACCTGTCATTCGGTATGACATCTACCTGTACAATTTAACAGATTCTCTATGTGACTAAAGTATGACCAACCTTGCCATATATTTTCAGCATATCAATCATATGGTCTAACTGCCTTTCTTTTGTTCAATTCTTAATTGTTCTATCAACCATACTACTTTCATTTTGTATAGCTGGTCCTTCAGCTGCATCTACTTGGAGTAGGCCTTCTTTCCCCCAAGTATCCTCTTCATTCTACAATCTCTCTTAATAGCACTTCAATGCTATTTTCTTTACATCACCAGTAAGAGCAAGTGCCCTGTTATCATTCTCTATACATTTCTCCCCAGGGACATATCATTCCAATCGAAAAGACCTCATAACTCTGATCACCATGTTACATAACATAGACTAGCTAAATAATTAACTTCTTGCTTAGTATGCTTAGCTTCTCTTTTAGCAAATTGGTACTGTTTTCTGCTGCTCCTCTTCTTCCAGTCTTTCTAACATTATTTCTTAGCTTTTATGGCTTTATCTACCTAGACTGTTCCACTATTTTATAGCTTTCCATCTGATTGGGACTTTATATCAACCACAGATAGGTGGGTGGTTGTAAATGCTGAGTTTGGTGAAGAACGTAGCACATAACATAAATTAGCAATTAGTGACTTCAGAGTAAGAGCTTGATAAACTGAGATAATAGGAATAATTTAGAGAAGGAAGATGTGGAGGCTGAAAGAGCACTTGGGTTGTCATAGGTCCAGAGGAGTTCTAATTAATACTTATGACTGAAAGAAGGTCATAGAGACTTTTAGCATAGAGGAAAACTGTGAGTTTCTACAAGACAACCTGGTGAGAGCTGCAAATCATATCTGTTTCATGATGAGAATAATGTCTGTCTGGCTTTTGTGTTCATCTGATCAGAAGGTGATCAAGTGGCTGACTGGCTGGCTTTTTGAAGTTCTCTATCCTACAGCTGGTTATCTTATAGCAACATCCAGTTGTCTTTTATATTTCAAGTCTCTATCACTGCCTTCCCTCTGTCATATGCATCAATTAAAATTTCTCTGACCCTATAACTGACAGAAGGCTCTTTGAGCTTTCATATCTTCCTTTTCTAGATTGTCTTATGTTTCTGTCTATTTACCTTCTTCTTGAAGTCACTAATCACCAATCTATGCTGAGTGGTTCATTCTTTGCCAAAGAAAAACTTAACATTAACAACCATCTCAGTATCCTGTTTTCTTGTGTAAATGATTGGTAAGTGATCAGAGGGCTAGCCAGATTCTTGAAGTTAGAGCTGCAAATCATTATCAGGTCACTTGAGTCACAGAAATCCAAGAGATTTATTACCTCTTTATTCCTTGTATCATATCTATAGCCTTTATATTATTATTTATTATTGTTCTGTATTGTACTCCATGTCTAGTCATCCTTCTGCCTAAGTTCTTTTCTTTAATCAATTAGATCTCTGTGTTTAGTATAATATTCTCATGATTGAAACTGAATTGCTCATATATATAACACTATTTTTTTGTGGTCAATTAAGATTGTCACAACAAAATAATTTATAGAACATATTTACTGTGTATATCTAGTTTTAAAATGGATATATTGTACCTTGGTGTATTGTAACTGGTGACTAAAAGGGTTAGTGGTAGGAAGGGCACCCAGCTGTAAGCATTGTCTCTGAAAAATTACCCAATACATGCCAGTATGGAAAAGTGGACGCAAAACACCGATGATAACGATGATGGAAAATATACTTCCATTTTATTACTGTATCAGAAACAATATGCTTTTCACCTGCACTGTTATTTTGGTGAAATTAATACTCTCTACATTTCTTTCTTAACTTCACAAGTCAAAATAACTGTACAAATAAAATGTATAATATAATGACAGTATGAAGGAAAAGTGGGAAGAAAAGCAAATGGTAAGATGTCAAGAAATAGAAGAAAAGTAATAGGGGTAATATGTGGAGAGTAATAATTTGGAGGGATAGTCTTAACAATGTCCTAGAATTATGATACTTAGAAGTGACAAAAGAAAGTCACATGCTAGCTTCTTTTGGCATAAATTTCTATCTTTTCTTCTGCCTGTTATCAGGATGTTTCTGCTCTTATTTTCATCACAGTCACTAAATTGTAAGATTTAATTGAAAATTAATCATAAAATCTTACTAATTTGTGTTTATCTTTTAAAGTAGAATTCAAAAAGTCAATGTTCTCTCCGTCACTCACACGGTAGCGTCATTTGAATTTAACATCATAGTTTTTATCATTTGAATAATGGAGTTTATCAAATATTTCTAACAATAGCTTATGGCAATCTGACAACATCAGAATTGACATTTTTTACATAATTAAGGGAGACATCTATTTCCAGACATTGCTTATTATATCTCAGGCAACTGAGAGACAGTGTGGGCCAGTTACGCCCTATTTTCATGCCAGTACATGGTACACCTAGGTCATCCATACCAAATGATCTCCACAAGGTGAAGTTTGTGTTTGCTTGCCAGGCCACATGATGAAAGCCCCTTCAGTCACCCTGAAGGCCCATATGAAGTGATACATCCAGGAAACAAATCATTTCAACTCCTGATTGGCAGGATATTGACAGTCTCATCCAAGTAGCTCAACCACCAAACAAAGGTTGCTCTAGGCAAATCACACCAACCCCAGACAATGAACAGTTGCCAAAGAGCCAAGTAACCACACACATGGGCATGGTGATTAAAACATCTCAGTTCCAATGAGAGTCAATGACAGTTCTGGTGTGGGGAACTATATGCAGGGCACTGCCCAAGGACTGTAGATGAATTGTAGACAGGAACTTCACTGCAGGCTGCTAGTGATTTAATCAGCAGGAAAAGGGACTTCTGGTTAGGATGGGAAAAGGAGACTGAGACGTGGAGGGTCAGTGGTATTCACCCTCACAGCATGTAGCTGAATGAAGCAAAACTAAATAATACACCAACATGCCCTTGTTACTGGTTGTTTTAGCATATAGCTTAACCAAGCTGTGTGTGAGTGAGTTTATGTGTGTGTGTGTGTGTGTGTGTGTGTGTGTGTGTGTGTGTGTGTGTGTGTGTGTGTGATTCTGTTTGTTGTACTGTCCCTGCTTTCACTAGACAACTGATGTTGGTATATTTACATTTCCGTAACTTAACAGTTTGGTAAAAGTGACCAATAGAATAAGCACCAGGCTTTCAAAAAAAATATAAGTACTGGGGTCGATTCTTTTGACTAAAAAATTCTTCAAGGTGGTTCCCCGGCATGGTTGCTGTCTAATGACTGAAACAAGTAAAAGATGAAAGATAAATATTTTGTGCTTTATAACTTTATTATTATGGATGTGTCAGAGTTTGTTAATTTTCCCTTGTTTTCCACCAGGGTAACACAAAATGACTAATGTTGCATTACGAATACAATTAAAATGTTCTTATTTTGAACTTTAATGCCACTGTTGACCTTAGCAGATTTCAAATAATTATGAATTTAACACATTATTCATCAGTTTCAAATTTCAACAACAACCTGGGCAATATCCAATTACTGTACTGACACAGCAGGGAATATAAATAAAGTTGCTACTTTACCCATTTTCTTTGTCATGTTGTTTAACTGTCATCAGACGTTTGCACTATTTATTGTTAGTTTTGTTTTTATAAAAGAAATGCTTTAACAGATTTAGGTCAACAGAATGTCAAAAGTGCTGCGCCTATATTATCCCTAAGATCTTCAACAGAAATGCACCCTCCACGTTAGTATCTGACAAAACAATGTGTCCTCCTCCTCCTCCTCCTCACCACCACCACCACCACCACCACCAATCACCACCACCACAGCCACTACCAGCAATGTGTCTATGTTGCTTTTCCATGTTGGCATTTGTTGTCTTACTGAGCAGTATGTCACCAATTCTTATTTCTTTTACAAATAAAGTATTTTTAATCCACCAGTACTCACATCTTGAAAGCAACAAAACTGCCAAGCTATGGGGTCATATTTTCTACAGATGTAAGCAAGCATCATTGCTTTTGCTCAAATAGTGTCAATGCTAAAATACAAATTCATACACATAATATATATACTAGATTTGATATGTATATGAACAGATTGGCTACTTGTATCTCTGAGATTGGTCAAGTGATGTAGATACATCTGTTGAAACCATGATCAGAGCCAAAAATTAATTAAGTCTGTTCATTTCTTTCATTCTACAGTGAAATAGGTGAAGTTGACATGTTTGTACATTCGTTATGTGGATTTACCACACACACACACACACACAATAATGTACACTTCGATTAATATATATATATATATACATACATCATTATCTCTTTTTTTACCTTTTACTTGTTTTAGTCATGAGATGGTAACCATGCTGGGGCACTACCTAGCAATGAATTCAGTATACAGGTAAGAGTTCATTAAGGATCGGTTCTCAGCCCCCTTTGTTTGTCATAGTCCTCCAGGCCATAACTGAAGAATTTAAGACAGGCTGCCCTTGAGAGCTCCTCTATACTGATACTTTGTTCTTAAAGCTGAATCATTACCAGAACTAGAGAAGAAACTTCAGGTGGGGGAGTAAAGTTAAGAATCAAAGGGCCTTAGAGTTAATTTAGCAAAGACCAAAGTCCTAGAAAGTTGGAAAACAACGAATCCCTTCAGGGAGATGACCTGACTTGATATGTAGGAAAGCTGTAGGTAGAAACTCCATAAAGCATACCCGGTGCAAGCTATGGAGACATAAGAGGTGTAGCAGTATGAGAGAAAGGTTAACAGAAAAAGTAGTCTTTATATGTGGCAGATGTGCAGGTACAATAAACACAGACTTTGTCAAATGCTCAGAGGAGTACTTAGAAGTAGTAGATAGCTTCCATCACCTAGGTAACCAAGTCAGCAGTAGAGGAGGATGCTCTGAGAGCATAGCTTCTAGAATAAGAATGGATTGGGCAGCGTCCAGAGAGCTTCTACCTTTGTTGGTGACAGAGGGCCTCTCCCTCAGAGTGAAAGACAGATTGTATGATGCCTGTGTATGAACAGATGTAGGATTAATAAAGGTATGCATTAGTGCTTCATCATAGATTAGCTACTGTCATCTCAGCCTATGCACCTCAACCTGGGCTACCAGATGGTCTGAAAGACCAATTCTATGACACCATCTTGCAAACTACCTCGTCGACGAGTGACAGGGACCTTCTCTTTGTGACTGGAGACTTCAACGGTCATGTCGGACGTCGTGCTGGGGGCTTCCATGGCATACATGGAGGCTATGGCTTCGGTTCCCGCAACGAGGAGGGAACCAGACTGCTGGAGTTCTGTGATGCAACCAATCTTATGGTCTGCAATACCAACTTCAGGAAACCTGCCAGTCACCTAGTCACCTACCGCTCCGGCAGACACTCTAGCCAAATCGACTACATCCTCGCC
>NC_068981.1:108192409-108196169 GCF_001194135.2 Octopus bimaculoides
ATTTTGAGCGTGGCCGTTGCCAGTACCGCCTGACTGGCTCCTGTAGGATTTTCGAGCGAGATCGTTGCCAGTGCCCCTGGACTGGCTTGTGCGGGTGGCACATAAAAGACACCATTTCGAGCGTGGCCGTTTTCGTGCGGGTGACACGTAAAAGCACCCACTACACTCTCTGAGTGGTTGGCGTTAGGAAGGGCATCCAGCTGTAGAAACTCTGCCAAATCAGACTGGAGCCTGGTGTTGCCATCCGGTTTCACCAGTCCTCAGTCAAATCGTCCAACCCATGCTAGCATGGAAAGCGGACGTTAAACGATGATGATGATGATGATGATTTAGTATGCCTGTGGCAAGATTAAATGAAATCAGTCTACATCATTATTATCTGTTCCTGTTCTTTTTATTTTTGAGATTGTTTCCTTTTGGCTTTGATTCAGATTATATTCTTACACAAAATACCCAGTATGCCACAGAAAATTCAGCTTGTCTGGAGCTCAGTAGAGAAAAACTTCTGAAGAAACAAGTAAAAAAATGCTGCTTGCTATATTGGTAAAAATACAATGCTTTACAAAACTTTTCTTTGCTTCAAAAACATAAAATTTAGAAGCTAATGAAGTAGAATCAATACCAAATGTCCCTTTCAATGAACCAATCACTCACCTAAGAAGAATTGTTAAAAATAGGAGTAACATATCAATTCAAAATATTGATGATAAATCACCACATCCAATAGACATGGACAGTGGAATACCATCATGGAATCTAGATCCAACAGCGTAGTTTTCTCTGCCCCCCCCCCCAAGACATATGGATCCTTGTACTTTCATTCAAAATCAGCTAGATGTCAAAACAACAAAACCTCCAAACTCCTACCAGAATCTCAATGCCATTATCACTCAGGTGAAGGTAAATCAGGATGGATACTATTGTTATTTTAAAAATTCAATATTTTATGCTATTCATGAAAATGGTAAGCAGTATTTGAGAAAGTGGCTACTCTACAGCCCATCAAAGTTTATTGTTTTTGCTGTCCTTTGATGTTAAGCCAATGTGATAGGTTTTCCAACAAGGATGGATTTAATGGTTGGAAAAAAGGGAATGTTCTCATGTTAATAGGGGGCTGGAAAAACAGGTATAGGAAAACAATAAATACTTGACTGAAGTTTTTCCCCTTGTTATGGCTGTGACAGTATTTAAGAGATCCAGTATCTAAGAAATTAGTGAAGAGATCATAGAATCTAAGCACAATGGAAATTTTGAAGGAATTATGGAACTTATTGTGCAATTTGATCTATTTTTGATGGGTCATTTGAAAGTTATTTGGCAATCAAGTTAGTGGTAAGCAGTCATACTTACCACCTGCCATTTATGAAGAAATTATTCTATTGATGGCAAAATGTTAAAAATTATATTGTAGCAGAACTTAAAACTGCCAAGTATTTCCCAGTTTCTGTAGATTCAAATTCAGACTGGGTTTATGTTGACCAGCTAATGGTTATTGTGTTATGCTGTTTCTGGGGATCTGATAGGTGTTTAACTTTCCTGCAGATTGATTCTCACAAAGATAATATACTGGATACATCATTGTTAGAATTTCTTAAAAAAGAGGATATAAATTTTGAAGAATGCAGGTGGTAGGCTGGTCACTACACACAAATGCAAGCCAGACCTAAGGAAAAGAATATGGCTGCAGTTTTTATTTCCTCTGTTACTCATTTACAGAAACTTGTTGGACTGTTTCATACTGTGTTGATGCTGTTAACTATTTTGGTTTCATAAAGGTTATATATCTTTTTTCTGAATTAACACAGATGAGCAAATCTTTATGAAATCTTTGGAAGGAAATAAAAGAGCAATGACTTTGAAATCTTTGTGAGATACTTGTTGGTCAGGCACTGGCAGACTCTCTTGAATCTGCTCTGATGGTCAAGATCTGGAATTTAATTCCTAAATGCTTTAGCAGTACAATTAAAGCATTTAAGGAGTTGAAGTTAGTCTGAATAAAGTTGTGGATCTAATTTGATTCTTTGGTAAACTTTCTGAAATCACTTCCTATTCCCCACTCATTTCAAGAGGCAAGAAATTACGGAGAATTGGAATTGGATGCCAGGAACAGGTGTGGAAACACAAAAAACAAAGGAAGAGAATCAAATATGAAATATATCCAGCATCAGCATCAGAGAAAGTTGTTCTTTTTGCAAAAGAAAAATTCAAATGTGGGACTTTCAATGTCATTTTAGGTCCATTTCCTGCCTTACAAAAATGCAGGGTAGCCTATCAATTAGTGCATGACAACTTCAAGTCAACTTATGTAGTTTACCTGAGCAGAGATAAGAACTGAAGCTGAGAAACTCATTCCCGCTTTCCCCTGAGATTTTAGTAATGTGTACATAGAAGAAATTGCTAAGTAAGCAGTCTTTTGTCAGCTCAGGTCATTTCTCACTTTATCTCAACCGGTACTTTTAATTCATGATGAGTTTACCGATACCTTTCCAAGTGCTTATGTAGCTCTTAGAATATTTTTAAGCTTGATGGTCACTAGTTGTTCAGGAGAGAAGTTATTCAGTAAATTGGGACTGATAAAGAATTATCTTATAATCATAATGACCTATGAAATACTAAGTGCTCTATGCCTTTTGTATGTAGAAAGCAGTATTCTAAAGCCAATGCAGTTAGAGGAATTTATTAAAGATTTTTCAGATACCAAGACTTTTTGTAGGTATTGTAGTACTATATAACTGTGAGGTGGTAAAACTTGCTGCATTTAGTTTAGATGAAAACTTTTGCATTGACAGATGTGTTCAAACTTGTCAATTTCAATTGCAAACAATAGATGGGTTTTGAAATGTAAAGTTGGTGATTTGTCATGGATTTTAATTTTTATGTTCTCAAAGTAACTCCATCCTCCCAAGGTTTAAATCTGCACCTACCACCACCCCTAGAATCTCAACACCTTTCAAACTAGTTTACCTACCATCAGACATTATCTCCTTGTTCCAACCCTTGGATTTAGAGTGTAATTTCTAACATCAAGACCTACTACTTTCAACAGTACTTATTTTATCAACCTCCGAAAGGATGAAGGGCTAAGTCAACCCCAGTGGAATTTGAACTCAGAATGTAAAGATGGATGAAATGCTGCTAAACATCTTGCCTGGTGTGCTAATGATTCTGCCAGCTGTCCAGATGACAAGTATTTGCATATCTAGGTACTGAAATTGCAGGTTACTTCCAAGAGTTTTATTAGTTATCCTGTTATTGTTTAGCCATGATCATCACAACTTTTCTCAGACATATATCAAGACTTTACATCTTTCTGTTATATGACATGCATAAAGGGAACTGACCAAGACTAATCCACAATAACAACCAGAATTAAAAGGTACGGATTAAAATATTTAGCTGAGTCCTTTTGATACCACCCATGGTTCTTTGATACAAACTTCCTGGTTTAGCGTCATCAAAATTTTATGTTAATTAGTTTCAAATTATCAGCTTAATAATGACAAACTTATTTTCCTAAACTCTTCATTATCTTTTAAAATTTATAGAAACAAAGGCCAGTGTATATCAACAGAAATATGGTAACAAAAGGGCTAATTAACACTGTTGCACTGTCAAAGATAGAGCTTTTGGATCCCTATGTGACATATCTTGCAAAACAGAGGTATTAATTACTTTCATTTAACTACAGATAGACGTCATAAGTGAAAACTGAAGATACTTATCCAGCTGAAACATCACAAGCGATATATATATATATATA
>NC_068981.1:108196244-108202031 GCF_001194135.2 Octopus bimaculoides
TATATATGTATCAAACACCTCAAACAACCAAATAATTACTCATTGTATTAAAGAAGGAACTACTGTACATCATGAAACAAATTTCAAAATTCAAGAGTAAATAAAAACAAGTTTCACAAATAGGGAATATAAAAAATTATTTTATTCAAATAAAAATGTGTCATGAATAGACGTAAGTGATAACTGTATTTGTTTGACAGTTTATTAGACTGTCTGACAAACACATAAATATATATCATATATTACAGTATAATCAATATGATTATAGCAAATTTAATAATCAAATTTTTTGATAAAGGACATTATATGTGTGTGTATTTGTAGGGTTTCTACAGATTCCATCTATCAAATTGCCATGTCGGGCAAGCTGGCAGACAGAAATTACAGGGGTGGGGCCTGGCATATGCATGTGTGTGTGTGAGTGTATATGCGCATGTGCATGTGAATATACATCAGTGTTTATATATTCCATGCTCGTCACCGCTAGACCAGTCATTCTGCAGTTTTAAAGACATGTGGAATAAAGATCTCGCCTACCTGAAAAACAGGTAAGTGTTGGCAACAGAAAGTGCATCTGGCCATAAAATCCTGCCTCAAATAAATCTGTCCAATTTGATGGAAAATAGATGTTAAAATGAATGAACGAATACATATATATATATATATATATATATATATACATACATATACATACATATATATACATACATACATATATATATATATATATATATATATATATATATATATATATATATATATATATATGGATATGTAGATAGTATTGACAAGCTACACAGTACTAAAATACTGGTAAATCAATATTTTAAGCATTGAGCATATTGTTATTTTTTCCAATAGATTTATCATGTTCACTCTTTCGCAAGTAATGTTCCATCAACATATACATAATCCAGGCAATTATTCCAGTACCACTTAGGATATATAACTTAATGTCGAGAGATAAGCTTGATGCATAAGCATAAGCTAAAGTCAACCCAACACCTTGCATCATACGGAATGCTGAAAATGCTTCTTCGGATTTTTCAGAGAACACCATACCAGTAAGAGCTAGAAGAAAAAAGAAAGTTTTATATTTTATAGACAACAGACAAGATGAAAAATAAGAACAAATACTTACAAGTTTTTGTATTAAATGTTACCTAAAGGGACAATAAATTCACAGCCTAATATAAGGGGAGGTTCATAAAATTTGAGATACAATAACTCAGCATATATATGGAAATTTGAATGTATATGGCTGAGTATGACAGTATAGAAACAATATCTATACAAACTTGCAGTCTTTGAAAAGGAAGCTTAACACCAAATAAGGGAAATACAGTGGCAAAATATGGTTTGGAAAACAAAAATCCAAACTTAAATGAAGTTTCTTATGTCAACAAAATTATGATTGAAAGTCAATAGCTCAATAGCAACAGTAGAGCCATGTCCAAAAATAACACCAAAGAAATCATTCAACAAAATTTGAATAATATTCTTTGAAAATCAAGGCTACAATGGTTGTGAACAATGCTGACCAAAGCCCTTTGCAAACAACTGAAATTGCAGGCATTAATGCTGATAGACACCAACAAACGATAAGGAGTCAATAAATGTTCTTTAGTACTTAAAACATTATAATAGTTTAACACCCTTCATGAAAGATAAAAAAAATAAACAATGAAATGGACAAACAAATCTCAAGAGGTTTACTTACAACACAACTGAGAAGCATAGAATCCATCTGATAATCCCCAAAATCCAAAAATGAGGATATACGGTAAAAGAGAACTGTTCACTGGTTGCCATAAGAACAAGCTGAGAATGACCAGTTGAAAAGACAATGATCCTGAATAGGGGTTTAAAAGAAAAAAAATATATAATCAATAACTGTGTAATGTAGATTCTGGAAAATATAGGCAAGATGATGTTAATGTCTAACATAAAGACAAGACCATACATTATAGGGAAGGGTATAGTTGATCAGATTAACAGCTATTTATTTTATCACCTCCAGAAACTAGATTTGAACTCAGAATATAAAAGGATGTAATAATTTTTGTTGATCACTCTATTGATTTCTCATAAGAGATCAATAGAGTGTGAACCTAATAAGAGCGATAAATTTTGGTTCATTATATCTGGACACTTTATTTGATATATACATAAAATTCAAGAAAAATATATAATTATAAAGACCACATTGAAAGCAAAATATTCAAGTAATATATTTTCTTCACACACATAAGGAATTGAGGAAATTGTAAAGTTGTTGATTATAATAATCTGAAAATGTTATTAGATAAATACAAATAAGATAAAATAAACAGATTGTTGTTGTTATGTTGTAACCATTATATGCACATACAATATCAATATAGAAAATAAACATTTCAAATCCTTAAATATTTAAGAATATGATAAACAGTTGTTTTAAATTTATTGCAGTTAAATGCAAGGTATACTAAAATTATTTTAAGAAAATAAAAAATATAATAAAATAAAAATATTTTCAAACTTTTAGCTGTATGTCATTAAGCAGTGATAAAGTTACTATTGTTTCTAACTGATTTCATACTTTAGTATAAAGCCATAACTTTATAGGAGAAATATAAAGTACATTCAATGGATGGTAAGTAAACAATGTCTACCTTGTAGTATTTGAATTCAGAAACTACAAAACAATTTTATACTGTAAAGCATTTAGTTTGATGTTATATCATTTCTTAAAAAGGTAACTATTTGGTTATATTTGGAACCAAATATTATATTCAACAGTCACATTCATCATACACACAGACACAAAGAAAACATTTTCACTATTACATTCACTATGACAATGCCATTGACATTTTACACAGAAATAAGTTGGATTATAACACTTTATATGCATCCAATAAACAACACATCAATAAAGATATTTCATATTTAAGTTCTCAAGCTCTAACATGGTGGGAGCTATCAGATAAACCATCTACACAATGATAACTAAGCAATGTAGAAATAAAAAATTCATGTAGTCATGCAATACTTAATTCATTGCTGGAATTTATTCTTTCCACATCTTTGTTGCTCACTTCTCTTACAGTAAGGCCCAGTTCCTGAGCAGTCATAGTTCCACCATTGGTTTAAGGCAACACATGTCTGAAAGCCTTCTCACTTCTGACCCTCACCCACAAACCACAACAGGTGCAAAATTGCCAGCCTTAAATTTAACTGGGATGCAACGGGAACCTCTTAGAAGTGTTGCTTCACTTGCTAAAAATTGCAGGTAAATCTCCCACAAATCATACGTTACCATCTTAAAAAGGATACATTGAACAATATATAAAAGGATGGGATAGTTACTTTTGATCCTTAAGTCAGCTCAGTAAAGGACAAATTATCCTTTACTGAGGATGGAAATATAAAAAAAAAACTTGGATGCAAATCCTCTTGAAACATATTTTGAAGCATTGCAGCTTCTTAGCATTCATCAAATTCAACTTGCTTGTCTCAGTATAGTTACCACCAAAATTCCAGAACTTATAAAACAAAATGCACAGAAGCCACATTGCTCTTAATACAAACAACATGATGAAACATGCAGTTTAAAACAGGCTAACACAAAACACATTTGATAGATTGAATATAATTCCAAACATTTCAATAGTTTTACTTTATCAATTTTTTTTTCAAGCAGAGCAGACAGGAAATGTCCTTTTATAAAAGCTAAACACCTATTTATAAAAGATATCTAAACTGATTAACTTGAAATCAAACAAACAGAAATACATAAATATCAATATAAAACATGTCAATTCATTTTTGTCAAAGTAATTTATATGAAAATTTAACTGAAGATGCAAATGCTTTTTAATTTTTGATTTTTACTTCTATATCAAATGACAAAAAACAAAAAAAAAAAAACACACACACACCAGATTTGTGTAAAATTCAGGGAACATTTTATAGAAGATATTTGTTAACGAAACTTACTGTTGTAGAAAAACAAAAAGTTTTCTTCTAACAATTTAGTTTAATAAGCCAAAATTTTCAGATTTTTCAGTTGAAATTTAATTTTTAAATGTTAATTTGAATTTATGAATACTGAATTTAATATTGTAACTGTTTCTATATATTATTGGAATCATTTTAAAGAAATTGTTTTACAATCATCTCAGAATACAATTCAACAGAAATGTAGGCATTATTAGAAGCAATGAATTTATGTTTAATGTATTTCTTTTACTAAAAAAAAACAATATTTAAAAAATGTATTTTTTCAAATGTAATGCACAATAATAGTTTCAAATTATGGCACAAGGCCAGCAATTTTAGGGTAGGAGGTAAGTCGATTACATCGACCCCAAAAGGATGAAAGGCAAAGTTGACCTTGGTGAAGTTTGAACTCAGAACATAAAGAGAGGCAAAATGCTTACCAGCATTTTGGCTGGCATGCTAACAATTGTGCCAGCTCGGCACCTTCCTAATGTATAACAATGAAAATTCATATACATTTGTAAATGCAATTATAAGTATAAATAGTCACATTTTGTTAAACAAATTTTAATTACAGAAGTAAAATAGAGAAAAATGTATTGCTAATTTAAGCAAATAGCAAAAAAATAACAAATGCTATAGAGATGTGCAAAATTTGACATTAAATAACAATTCAGGGCTCATTGGAAATATTAAAGAAAACATGTTAAAAACAGATATTGATTAATCATGACAGTTACTTATGTCATGAGTACCTATACATATATATCAGAAGCACCAGTTCACACTTATACAAATATGTGTGTGTACATATATATAAATATATATATATAAGCACACACACACACATATATATATATATATATATATATATATATATATATATATATATATATATATATATATATATATATATATATACACACACACACACACATACATATGGCTACAGTCATATGACTAAAACAAATAAAATATATATATATATATAGATAAATTAAATATAGAGATATTCTATTCACAATCCAATAATTCATTTATATTACAATGTTACATTAACTACTATGAACATAATATGACATAAATAATTATAAAAACCATAAAAGGCCAATAAATTGTTTTGACTTATGTATTTTTTTTCTGATATACATAATCAGAGTTCCATTATATATAAAGTCACTTCAGGGTCTTGGCTTTAGAAAAAGATGAAATTCTATGTGAAAGGACGGCTGGATTGCCATGGTACTTTCAACCTATCTAACCATGAACAACACATAAACTATAATCCTCTGCAAAGCTCAAGTAAACTCCATACTAGCATATTATTTGCATATAATACTACACGTAAACATCAAAAAACATGTACAAAAGGCTTAGATAGGTTGAAAGTACTTGACAATACAGCCATCCTTCCACATGGAATTTCGTCTTTTTCTAAAGCTAAGACCCTGAAGTGACTTCATATATAATGGAACTGTGATTATCTATGTCAGAAAAAATATATATAAGCCAAAACAATTTGTTAGCCTTTTATGATTTTTATAATTATTTATGTTATATAAAATTCATAGTATTTAATGCAATATTGTAATTTGAATAAATTATTGGATCGTCAATAGAATATCTCTATATTTAATTTATTTTTATAATTCAATCATACCAATATTTATATTGTATCCAACTGTTGTACCAATGAATTAGAAGTTTAACACAGCGCTTTGAAGGATTTCTTTTCCTCAGTTTGTTACTTTATGTGTTATATATATATATATATATATATATATATATATATATATATATATA
>NC_068981.1:108202170-108217752 GCF_001194135.2 Octopus bimaculoides
TATATATATGTTTCTAATATAAAAATAAAGTCAACCTTGTTAAGAGTTGAACTCAGAAAATAAAGGAATGTAACTAAATACTTAGCATTTGGTTGGGTGTACCACTGTTTCTACTATATTGTAGTACAAAAGTGCTTTCACTCCAGGTTGGTAATTTCAATAAGAAATTTATAATTAACATAATCCTACACACTATAAAATTGGTACATGTAAAACTAAATTTGGAAATAATATGGATTTCTTTTAAGTAGAAAACAAACAAAATGTTTCAATAAAATAGTGAGGGGAGAAAGACTGTGTCTATGACTTTAGCAAGTACTCAAAAACTGGAAGGGCAGCTGATATTCAGCTTGAACATCTGTTAGTAAATGTATAACTGGGTAAGGAAGTGTTTTGTGAGGAGCCTAGCAGTTTAGCATAGTAAAAAGTAATGGAAATAATAGTAAGTAGAAAAATGATGTGAGACTTGTAGGGCAAAGGGTTTTCAGTGGAGAGTGTATGCAGCTATTTTAGTTCAGAGAAGAGACTTTTGTAGTAGCAGTAGTAGAAGCAAAGAAAAACAACACATATATGGAATTAGTGACTGAACCATTGCCAATCAACTGAAAGGCCTTTTGTACGTGTTCTTTGATGTTTACATGCAGTATATGTAAATAATACTCTAGTATGGAGTTTACTTGAGCTTTGCAGAGGATTATAGTTTATGTGTTGTTCATGGTTAGATAGATTGAAAGTACATGACAGTTTCACTGATATGAACAGTGCTCATGACTTTATGCTGTTGAAAGAGACTAGAAAATCATGTCCCTACTGGAAGACATTTTGAAGGTTAATGTTCATGGACTCAGAGAATGTTTGGAGTAAAGAGTTTAGGTTAAGTGTAGATGACACCTTTGAGTGAAAGGCTGAGGAGTGAAGGGTAGTGTCATTTGCATAGAGGTGTATGTTAGAAATGACAGCAAGTAAGTTCTTACTGTACAGAAGGAAGGGGATGAGAAACATTATTAAATGTTAGATACACAAAAGTATTAAGTGAGCCCCACTGGCATACACTGCAATGTTGCTATCTGATAGGAAACTTTCAATACAAGAAATGAGACAGATGAACAAATTATAGGGAAGCACCTTAGCTAAGAGGTTCTCATATCTGATAAGGCATGGACTTTATGTCAATTGCAACAACATTGCTTTCACAAAAAGTCTCACACAATGAAAGTAACTTTCCAATAGATCTGGTTCTATGAAAGCCAGGGTCACCAAGAGAGATTGAATGAGATGAAACAGATAGTTGTTGATGACTGTTTCCATTACCTTTGAGATGTTGGAAATGAATGTGGTAGGGGAAGACATTGCAAGGCTAGAGAAGTTGCCATTTTGGGGATAGAACCCAAACATTGGGATAGAAATCTGGAAGGAAGGAAAATTTGAAGAATTTGACAATAATAGAAGCTAGCTCTGAAGTCTCATATTTGATTTTGGTGAAATGGGTGTTGTTAGGATTGATCACTTGGTTGATTTAAAGTGTCCAGAAAAATTTTCCTAAAATAATTGTTTCTACACTGTGGTAAAAACTGGAGGGCAAGAAGTGCATGTATGGAGCTGGAAGTGAAATGAGTAGCAAATGCATGGTTTTTCTCAATGAGAATGCAGTAGACAGATTTTGTAAAGTTGTATTTGCTTTAAAATTGAGTTGCTATTTAAATATTTAGATAATTGCCATTTCTATCAATTTAATGTCTAGTTATCTTGAAAAGGAAATATAAGTGTATCAATGAATAATTTTCTAAATTTTAAAAAGTATCAGCTATCTTATAAAAACATGATTTCATAGGTAATATAGCATTCTTTCATTGAAGTTCACACATGAGGTTCAATTTTTATAATATTCACCAAATGCTGTTTGGAAGCAATCTTATAAAATCCTTTTAACATTTTACTCTTTATGAAAAATGGCACTTGGGTAGTTTGTTTTTTTATAAGCAACAAAATAGTAGGAAGTGGGCTTCATTATAAGAAATTCTTTTAAAAGAAAAAAAAAAAAAGAATAATTAAATAATGGACTGCAACTAGTGTGCTTTGCAGATATTTCCATAGAGCTTATAGTTGGTTCATTGTCTCTTATGAATTCATTTAGATTAGAGACATTTTATGTGAGAGATCTTTAAGTGCTTTACATGTTACATTATTTTAAACAGTAATATTCCAAAGTCACTTGCTACCACAACTCAATAAATTAAAATAAACAGCATAAAATAAATTTATATTATGTTGCTTAGAGTTTCTACAATTCCAAGAACCAACAACAGCACCAATTTGCTGACACATTTTATTTCAAGCCAACAAATCACATCCAACAATCTTAAAAAGGGATACCATTGGCCAATGTAATCTCAAATAAATAATATGGAATGGTCATGGCTGGAATAATTTTGAGCATAGGTCTGCTCAATTACAGATGACCTATGGGCAAACAACAATTCATCTAATTTTTTTCTCAGTGGAGGAGAAACAACACAGTTTATGCCCTTATCTTATTCTCTACAGAACAAAAAAAGAAAAAAGACATTTTGGTTTTATAAAATGATGGTGAAACAGAAGATTAAAAGTGTGTGCGTGTGTGTATGTTAAAAGCACTGACATTCTTGTGACTCATTCTCAATACATATAATCAAATTTACACTACCTTGTTTAGACATTGTATATATACAAATAATATCTATATTTCATCCTTTGTAGAATTTAGAACCAAATGAAAATTCTGAGGTAGATGATAAAATATGTCCAAGCATTATGAGAAAGGGAGTATTGGAAAGTTCAAATATTCATTTTCATACCTTTTGCAAGGGCAATTATATACGCATATCAAAAGAAATGAAAAGGAAGAGCATCATTTATATCCTGGTGTACACTTTTTAACATAATATCAGTATTACTTTACAGCTGTTTCTAATAACATACCACGTAGATATGATTTCTTTTGGATAGTTCAACCCTGTAGAGGAAGAGTTCATTCATTGGATGCTATTTGCACACTCACTGATGAACATTAAAGTGAAGCTGAAGAATTTCAACTCAAAATAGAGAAGCATTGATTCATTGAAAAATCTTGTGATTCAAGTATCCTTACCCACATCTACCTATTTAAACACACTATATAAATATAAAACTAACTTATTTTAGCAATTCTAAACTCTGTATATGAAAATGAAAAGGGAGTTTCAAAATAAAAGAAAAAAGTTGTTTTTATACTTAATATGTATGGTGTATTTGAGTAATTAATTAATTAGGAAAGAAAAGATGATTCTTGAGAGGAGACAAATTTGATTATCAAAGTTGTCAGCTTATCATGTAGCTGTCTTTTTATCATACAAGATGACAAGATATATCTTAAGAGTAATTCAGTACTTTAGTTTCAAACAAGATGAAAAACTTATGCTTCTGGTCTATTTCAATAATTAGTAAATGTCTAGAATTCAGTGGAAATGTTAATTAGATTCATTGACAGATACTTTGAAAAATATGGGAACAAACATGCAGTAAACTCTTAGAAACATTTTACACATAAAATCATAAATAATATTATGAACTAAAACTAGCTGTTGTTAACAAAATGCTCATTAACCAGTTCATTTGACTCTAAATTTTGATTCAGAATGGGTAAATAGCTGTAGTTATATCACTATCTTTGCTGTCTTCATCATCATTAGTATTTTTGTATGTTGACTGGGGGACTTCTTAGCACAATGTAGTGATAAAGTTTGGTAACTTTAATTAGGTATGCAAAGGGTGTTTTTGAAATATTTTCTGTTTATTAACAAACCTTGCTAGCATGGAAAGCAAATATAAAACACTTTATTGTAAAAGTAGCAATACATAAATAGGCATAATACATGAGAAACAATATTAAAAAAAAAGTTTCATTGCATTGTATATTAGGAAAATGCTTTATTAGAAATTCACCAAAATGTTGCAACACAGATTCAATGAAGAAGACACTCACCTTCAATTAGTTGTGGGCATACATGAGATAATAAGCTGCATTGATATTCCAAACTCAGTTGGAATACCAACAATAACTGTTTTAAAGTATCTCAAGCCAACAAAATATACAACAAAATTTTCAAATTTATTTGAAAATAAATTGAGGAACTTGAAAGAAAAATATTCCATTAGCAACTTTAGCAGATACAACAATGATCATTGTCACTAAAGAGAATTTATTAAAGATTACAATTTCGTTAATGCACAGGCATACATAAAAATACATGTACACACACATATATATGAGGTCTGATCAAAAAGTATTGGGACTGGTGCTGTAAAAAGAAAAGTATGACACATCGATTTGGTATTTAATCGCCTTCAAAGTAGTCACCTTCTGCAGCCACACACCTTATCCAGTGTTGTTTCCATTGATAGAAGCATTCCTGAAATTTCTTTCTTGGGATAGTGAGCAGCTATCTTGTCACATTCTCTTGGGTTCTCTAGACATCTTGAAATCTTGCTGGGGTTTTCCACTGCAAAGATCAAGCCCTTGTTTCAGGGTCATAGCAATAGACCCATAATTCATCACTTGTTATGGCCATTTTCAAAGTTTTCATTTTCCTCGACACAATTAAGGAGATCCTGCACAGTTGAAATCTAATCTTCTTTTTAAGATGACCACACTCTGCATACTTTAGCTCTGTTATCATAGCAACAGTCTGGATACTTTTTGATCAGACCTCATATACACATACATATGGATACACAAACACACACACATAAACATACATACATTTTATATATATATATATATATATATATACACACACAGACAGGCAGGCACACACACACACACACACACACACACACACACACATCTGTATATATAAAGCAATACAAACAAAGATACTAGGCAAGCTACCAAAGCTTTTGTATTTTGCACTTATTCAAACCCTATATCCCCACATGTTAATGATATGAAAAATATATTTGGGAAAACACCATGAATGCATAAAAACGTTTACACATGTACTTTTTCAAAATATATTTTTCCTAATATCTCTGAACACTTGGAGGACATGTATGAGTGCAAAACAAAACTTTCTGTAGCCCTACCAGTGTCTTTACTCACAGTACTTTATAAATACAAATGAATTATTCTCTGTATTTGTATCAAGAGTTTTATTTTTTATATCTTATACCAAGTATGAATGAAATATTGATTTGGTTTTACATAGGGAGAAAAAAAAAATCATAATAGTTTACAAATACATTGGGACAAGAAGAAAAGAAAAACTACTGATATAAATCCAGATAAGAACCAAAATTTTCAAATTGGGGAATAACGCTAGTTAAGAATAAGAACATGCTGAAGCTTAACCAGTACATCTTGCCTAAATTTCCCAGAATTATATCAGGTTTAAAATCATTCATATGCAAAAGAAATAGAGTAAAACATGTCCTACCCTTTGTGTAACCTTGTATTGCGGACAAAAACTGGTATACGTACCGTTAGATTCAGAACATTTTAAAATCAGATTGCTCATTTGATGAAAATGCTACAGAAAGGAGGATCTTCCTGAAATTCATTATACAGATGAACTTTGTTCCAGTAGTCTACAGCCTTGATGATCTGCCCACTTGTTTCTTATTGCTATCAGCCCATGAACTGACCTCCCTATTTGGACACTGGCACTTTTACTTGACTCAGACAAATGGTCTCTCTGGCACAAACCTCATCACCAGAATTACATCTTTTCTGCTGTTTCTGTTCTACAGACTTCTTTCAATTCTTTTATTATACTGAAAGCAGAAGTAGGATGGATTTTCTTTGAACCTTTTTGAATGGTGCCAACTAAAAACTACAGGACGTAGCATTGAAACCCATGTTTCCAGTACTTACCTCTTCTTAAAATACAATGCATCAAATTAGAACATTTCATTTAATAAATACAACAAACTAATTAGGAAAATGAAAAGATGTCAATAGCAACTTTGCCACACCAGTAAGTACTAATGCTTATCTAAGGGACTATAAAAGCTATTCGGAGAAAATCACTGCTCAGTATTTCTGAAGCTGAGAGCATATTTCTACCTTAAAAGACCAACAAATGTGAAATGATATTATGTCTTCTTTTAGAAGAATGGAATCACTGATAAATATCTTGACTTTATTTTATAACTAAGTGAATTTATGTGTCCAATCAATGAAACTGGGTCACTAGGAACAACTAACAACAAAAGTTAGTTTTTCAGTACTCTGAAACTGTAAACACTGCAAACTTCTTATAAGCTTAAGAAAGTTTCCATCCCAGAGGCAAAATACTCAAAATTTAATCAGGGTGGATATATGCTTTCAAAAAAATTCTTCAATTAGAACTTCTGTTAAGCTGCATTTTGCTGAATAAATATCCCTGTGTGCAAGATGATTCAGTTTATTTATGCATAGTGTATTTAATTCTATAACATCTCATTTACAAAGAAAGTCATATGCAACAGACTAGCATCCTACACAGGAACTAATTTATCTTTCACAGATGAATTAATGCTATGGATCTTCTGCCAGCCAAAACTTTGGTGCTTTATGAAATTATTCAATTAACTTAGAATACTTAATTCTGAACATGCTTAGTATAGCTCAGTTGTAGTCTCTGCTATTTACAAATGTAAGTTATTATTGAGATATGCACATATCATTGGATTTAGAGATTATATCCAAAGTAAGCTATTGTCTCCGAAAATATAAAGTAAATCTACCTAAAACATATAATGAAAATAAATTAGAATTTTGTTTTTCATCTAATTTAGTATACTAATTTATTCCTTTAATTTCCATTATGTTAATAATGATATCTGCATACTTAAAATGGGCAAAGCTGAAATTAACAACATACATCTAATACTTATAAATGGCAAAATAATTCTATGCAGTCAGTTAGAAAATAATCAAAAATTTCAATAAAGGCAAAAGAAATCAACAGGAAAAAGTTATAGAGTTAAAAATTGGAACATACCTATGGTTATTAGTAAAATTCTACCAGTGATTTGATTCAGCCAACCAGATATATAGGAACTGAGAGCATCTGATATTCCATAACAAATCATCAAGTACCCGACCATATGAACACCAAGCATGCATGTTGCAAATGCCTGTTAAAAATATTGTAATGAAAATGAAACTACTTTATAATAAAAGCAGAATCCTAATGTTAAATTTCAATTTTTACAAACAAAAAATAAATATATTTCCAGGAGAGAAACAGCTGTTCTTAACAAAATGCTCACTAAACAGTTCATTTGACTCTAAACTTTGATTTACAATAGGAAAATAACTATAGCTTAATGTTAAGTTAAACTGAATATTACTTTCATACTTTAACCTTTTTTTTCATCAGTTAATACAAACTAGTTATATAGCCAAAGGATTGCAGTATGTTTGATTCCAAGTTGAAAATACTTTCTCTTATTTATACTCATTGACACCAATATCTTCTGGTTCACAAATATCATATAATAAAACAATGGTCATGTATTAAAAACGACAAGGCTTTAAGAGCTAAATGCAGATGCTCAGGTTAAAAGTTAACTTTTCAGTTTCTCATTAATTCCATCAAATAAATATCTGAATAACAGGAGTTAATATTATATGCACAATATAAAAATAAGAAACATTAAAATGACAATACTTGCAAAGAAAGTTCAAAACATTTTGAAGAGTGAAAGGAAAATAGGAAGTGGTGGGAGATATAGAAGACTTTTGGGTAAAGTAATAGGTGTTTTGAGATTTTACCAGTTAATAATCATATTACCTACCTTCGTTATTTCTGCACTGATATAAGCCAAATGCATGGCACTAAATAAATATATTGGAATTAATAATACAAAACGCCAGTCTTTCATGAAAATTAGAACAGATTTTATGTCTCTCCACAACTTTTCACAGTTTCTGGTTGTCTGAGGTAAACTATTTCTGTAAGTAGAAGTGAGTGGATCCACAAAAAAGAAAATAATAGCAAAGGCTAATATATCTAAACCAGTAAAGATAGCAGTCAACAAAAAAATAATATTTTGTGATATTGGCATACTTTTCTCATCCTCATGTTTTAAATGGTTGTAGTTTATACCACATTGCTGATTCTTATGAGTGATATTGGTAATTGCTTCTAGAGTAGAATTTTTATAATAGAAATCTGTCTGATTCTGTTCATTAAGTGAAGAACCAGTTTCACTGCTGCTTAGTATTAAAGATGAAATTAAATTCCCAAACACTTCTGAGAAAAACAATATCAAATAAAATACACCATGAAATTTACTACAAATATGTTCAGTCTTTTGTCCTTTCTTAATGGCATAATCACAGGCAAGCCGTTGAATATATACTCCTTGAGCACCCCAAGATACAGCATTCCAAAATCCAAGCATTGCTGATGCTGGCATAAGAATATAGATACTGGGGTAACAATTGCTAATTACATATAGGATATGAAATAGAACAGTTACAAGGGTGGCTCGGCGAGGTTCAAGTTGTTTAACAACATAAGATGCAAATAAAGATCCTATAACAAAAAACGCAAAAAGACAAGACAATGTGATAAGTCCAACACCATTACTGTTGTTAATACTGCTCTGCAAATGACGTAATGATCCAAATGCCATGTACATGACCATGAATCCAATACTGTATGCAATTAAATTCTTCCAATGATTTGTAGTTTTTACTGTTTCAGAAGATATGACAGACATATTGTCCTGATAAGTTTCTTGAATATTCTTCAAAGAAGATATATGCATTAATGATATATTAGAATAACTGTTGTTTAAGTTATTTAGCATATGAATGCATGCATCGGACAAGTTCACATGCTCTTGGCTTGAACAGTGAGAAGTGGAAATTAAGTTTGAGCTTCCAAGAAAATGAAGCAAAGGAATGTTTTTTTCTTTGCTGAAAGAAGGTTCAATCTCTATTATGTTACTGTTGTTGAAATCTTTAGAATAAAGAGGATCAATTGAAATTATTTCAGATTCAATAAGTGGCAAAGTGCTATCACAACTATTTTGCTTTTCCAAAGCAACCACTTCCTGAATGTTCTCTCCATATTGTTGCTGCTCATTACCATTCAGTTGAGAGGCTTTACTGATGAGAGACCCTTCCAAACATGTCTGTGAGAATTCTGCAGAGATTTCAGTGGTGTTACTGTCCATAACTGATGGAGAATGGGGGTCAAAGTTTTTCATTAATGAACAATCTTGACTACATTCAACCAGAGAGGAATCCTTATCATAAAAGTGCAAAGTTGTTGCAGTATCATTGATGTTATTACTTGTGGAATGTGTTAACAAGGAATTATTCATCATATTTAGTTCTGCCATCTTCTGGTCACATTGATTTATAATCTCATGAGCAGGTGTGTTACCATTTTGATGTAAAAACGTTTTCTCTGTAAAGTTTTTTATTTCATTAGCTGATTGACTTGATGCTAATTCAGGATTATCAATAAATTTTGTATAACATTTGGCCCTAGAATTAATTGATTCTGTTTGATCGATAAATGCTTCTTGCAGTTGTTTTGCTTCAGGTATTATAAATAATTCTTTAGAATCGTTGAGTTTATTTTCATAAGAGAGAAATGTATCTGTGGATGGATTGTTTAAATTCAAGGGGGTGATGCATTTGTCACTTTTATTTTCTGCAACATTTGGTAAGATGTTATAATGATCTGAAGCAGTGGTTTGTGCAAGCTCATAATTATTATATTCTTCAGGTTCACCATTACTAACTTCATCCCCAGACATACTTAAAAGTGAAACATCACTGTCTGATTGATTTCTCTCAGAATAGACATTACCAATAACTAAAGGATTTAAGATTTCTACAGATGTATCACTTTCAACAGATGAACTGAGCAGAGGAACATCACTATCAACACAATAATTCAGGTTTTCTTCTTCATAATATATGTCCATTGCCTTAGTGTTCTCTGCAGTTAGCATACTTTCAAAGTTTTCAATAGTGAGTATATCTACGCCACCAGGTTCCACTTGTGGACTATTAGTTTTATCCTTTAAATCTATAATAATTCCATCTTGTGGGGCAAAGCCATTTGAGTCAGACTCCAAACATACCCCAGTGATAGGAGTATTATCAACATCTTCAATTACATTGTTTTCTTTACAGATATGCTTCACTGAGTTTACATCTTCATGAAATAAATTGTCTGAGGTAGAAGTTGTCTCTCCCTTTAGTTGCATTTCATGTTCACAAGGATAACTGAAAAAAACAAAATATTGCCAAAATAGTTAATTTTGAATATTCATTTTTAGTTTTTTCAGAAAACTTCATTACAATAGAAAACTGTAATATTTTATATTAGAATATAAAAATTACAGAAAGAGGTATAAGTGAAATATGATTATTTGAGAATTTGTCTACTCATCAATAAATAAATCTTTCATTCTTTTAAACAATAATGTATTTATAATGCTGAACATTATATTGTGTAACCTGAACATAATTTTATAAGATAAATGTCATATGTTTACAAACAGAATAGTATGTTTACTTGTAAAATAAAGAGATACAAAGTAGAAAAGTGTTGCAAACACTGGGAACAGAGACATACATTTGTTTAGAATAGCTAACTGGTTAACAAATATTTTTACTTGATGTGTTTGGTCAAAATAGAACAGTTAATGACAGTAAGAGGAAAAAATATTGTAAAGAGAAAGATAGAAGAGAAAATAATTAACGGTCAGCAGCTTGTGTGACAGACAATCATGCAACCAGTTATGAAATTGAGGGAGGGATGGGGGGGGAATGAGAGAAAAAGATATGGTCTGAAGAGATGAGATAGAAAAGGGGTGGGGGGAATGAAGCTCTACAATGATGGAAAGATAACATAGCAGGAGTGTAGAGAGTAACAGAATGATAAAGAGAATGACGAAAATAAAGCGATCAATCAAGGCGGGCAGGCACAGAGAGAAAGAGGGAGAGAGAGAGAGAGAGAGAGAGAGAGAGAGAGAGAGAGAGAGAGAGAGAGAAGGATTTGTGCATGATATTTAAGGATGTCGGGAAATGAAGAAAAGAGGCGGAAGATTTTGACTGAAAAAGAAAATTGAGTGCAGGAATAAAAAAAAGTTTAAGAAAAAATAGGAGTAACTGATAGGCAGAAATAAGCACATCATTTCTGTGAGTATTAAGGGAGTTTATAATGACTAATGTATTGCGACTACGGAGGCGAGCTGATAGAATCGTCAGACAAAATGTTAAGCAGCATTTCTTCCTGCTCAAATCTCGCCGAAGTCAACTTAGCCTTCCATCCCTTAGGGGTTGATAAAATCAAGTACCAGTCAAATACTGGAGTCGATGTGGTCGATTTGTCCCCTACCCTCAAAATGTAGCGTTGTACCCCATTCAGAGGAATATTGTGATCTCGGTTAGCATGGAAACCGACTAGCCGGCCTGCTGAATCCTAGGGCTCATGAAAAAAAGAATATTGGAAATAGAGTTTTGGTGATAAAAAAAAAAAAAAATTTTAATGTTGATGCGTAGTTAACAATATTTTCTCTACAAAAAAAAAATATATAGCAGGTTTGTTCCAGTGATCACATAAACATATATTACAACTGTAAATTTGAAAGAAAATACAACGAAGAACCAGAATAAATATAATATATACACTGATGCTTTAAATATATATATTTATATAATTTTTTAAGTACAAAATATATTTCTCAAAGGAATCCAATATATAATAAATGATTCCAGATTATTCTTGTATGGCTGACGAAATCTTGGCTGAAGAAATATTGCATGTGACACAAAGAATCTGGTGAATTCACCTTTGATATTGAATCAAACACTGCTACTCTTGTGAAATATGTATTTTATATAATTATAGTAAACTTTAAAAAACGTGTGTGTGTGTGTGTGTATATATAAGTTGAAATCTTTTTAGAAAATTTTATGATGTTCAGGTTTGCATTGTATTCTGTTATCTTGATTTGGTATCTTATGTTGCAGTGCAAAATAAAAAGATATCAGAAAACGAGCAAGAAAAGGATTAATCATTAAGCAAAATAAGCACGGGCTTGGGGTATCAAGTGAAGACTGAGGCACCACAGAAATGGTAAATGGTTTACAGCACAAAAGAATTCACTTTAAACTTGCTAAAATAATATTTGGGATGCCTTTATCTCTACTAAGTATATAGATGCAGATGTGTTACCTAAAATTAATTTTGAGGATCTGATCAAAGACTTTGCAATTCAAAAATGAAGGAGGCAACTTTTCAAATATAAATAAAGTGAAAGTATGCAAAAATAAACATTATTTTCCCTCTTATTGTTTTGTTTTGTTTTGAAAAATAAAAATTTATTTTATGGTTTGTTATTGTTTATATTTTGAATTAGATAATCTTTTATGGAGGCACCAAAATCTTTTAAGAGATTAGGGCCTCGATAGGTCTTAATCCGGCCCTGGGTTCAGGATGTACAAAGTCTGTTGCTAACTATAAATAATGTCATAAAAGCTGGGCTTTATATATTGTCAATGGTGTATACTGTACTGTAAACAAAGCCCAGACAAACCTCGATTATCTTACATGTCAGCGGAAACGCAAGAACACTGACAAAAGCTCTATAATGCCGTAAGTTTTCGTGCGAGAGAAAAATATTAGTACGTTAAATATAAAAAAATTACTATGAAAGTAAACTCATAAATTAACAAAATAACACGACGTATATTGTTGTTGTTTTTTAAAATTTTACCAAGTAGCTTTCACTTTTACCAACGTCTTAAAAATAATAATGGTTTCAAATTTTGCCATAAGGGCAGCCACTTTGGAGGAGGGAATGAGTTGATTACATCGACCCTCGGTATTTCACTGGTACTAAATTTATCGACATCGAAAGGCAAAGTCGTCGAGGAAAGACTTCCGCCCCCTCGATGGAATTTGAACTCAGAACGTAGCGGCAGATGAAATACTGCGAAGCATTTCGCCCGGTGTGCTAACGATTCTGCCAGCTCGCCGCCTTTTATAATCCTTTCTACTATAAGCACAAGGCCTGAAATTTTTGGGGAGGGGACTAGTCGACTAAATCGACCCCAATGTTTCACTGGTATTTAATTTATCGACCCCGAAAGGATGAAGAGCAAAATCGACCTCAGCGGAATTTGGATTCAGAACGTAGTGACAGGCGAAATACTGCTAAGCATTTCGTCCAGCGTGCTAACGATTCTGCCAGCTCGCCACCTTAATAACAACAACTTGATACAAAGCTATACCTTACTGAATTCCTTAAACTGCAACATGGTTAATTTTAGAGTCACATTTGTACACCACCCATTATATACACATTATAATAGGCGTGCGTGTGTGCGCGTTATTTTTACCCGCCCACCAAGTCAGCCCCAATCAAGCAGACACGATTCTTTTCTACTCTATGCACAAAGCCCGAAATTTTGGGAGAGGAAGCCAGTCGATTAGATCGACCCCAGTACGCAACTGGTACTTAACTTATCGACCCCGAAAGGATGAAAGGCAAAGTCGACCTCGGCAGAATTTGAACTCAGAACATAAAGACAGACGAAAGCAGACATACGATTAAAGGCATTCTAGCAATATTCCCTGTCTTCACCATGTCTTCAGACATAATGTAATATAGGAGACTACAGTATGAAATGTCCTTTCTATTTTTAAGATAATAAGGTTATGGATTGTGGGAGATTTGCCTGCCATTTCGAGTAGGCTGGGTGACTTTTATTCAGTCGGTCATCTGTTGTTCACTCCTAGCTCGGACATACGATCAAAAAGTATTCCCATATTCCCATGACCATATTGTTTGTTTTATCTAAGTTTACATTATCCAAAAAAGATGATCTTAGATGTTTTTTTTAATGATAGTATGATTCAATGGAAATTTGACTGTTATTTCTAGCAGGTCGAGCCACCACGTAGATGCTCTTTCATTGGTTCGTGTATCCGGGTTTCTGTTTGCGTGTCCAAACGAGTTACGTCAGTCTTCTATTACAACTACATTAAAGATCTCAATTTATAGCGGCCCTTATGTCTCACCTCACCTCTCACCAATAGGGATTGAATTGATACATCCTAGATGTCATGCCCCACCATCCTACTTCTTACCTCAACCCCACGAGATAAAGACGAATAAACGCCCTTTATAGAAATAGATCGAAGCAGGTATCATGGCTGATAGGGGGTGCGACACAATGAAGAATATTTATTACACTTTTGACTTTGAAAAAAAAAAAATTAACAATGTCTAACCTTATATTTTTAAAAAATCATCTAAGCAAATGACAGTACCTAAACGCATTAAAAAAAAACTAAAAAAAACGCTATATAATATTTTCAGAACACTATTTCAGAAAATTATCTCCGTTCTCTTTGAGCATACAAAAGACAAATTTAACTGGGGCAAAATGAGCAAGACAAAATAAAGTAAATTTAACTCTTCAATCCTCCAGACTAACATTTGAAAAAAAGACTCATACACATCAATTATCCAACCTTAGACGCCAGTAAGATCAGAAATGCAACATAAGTTTATCCACGTCAAATCTAAGAGGATCATGGAAAAATGGCACAATGAAATTAGGGAAACTCGACTAAATCTAAAAACTCAACAGAATATTTTCTCTTCATAATATATTCACACACCATGCAGTGAAAAAGAAGAAGTAATTGAAATTAGTCATTACTCATTTTGCCCCACTTTTAAAACTTAAAAAAATTTTTTCTTTTTTAGAAGTGAAAATTATCAAATTAGATATTAGTGTGTGTGTGAGTGGGGATTGACTTGGAATCCAACAGAGAAAAAATTTTGATCGGTAAACACCGAAGATTAGCCAGATATTTTATTAGCAACATCAATTACAATCGGGTCAAAGTTGAGGAAAAATTTCTTGAAAACAAAAAGTATGTCACCTTATTGTTTCAAACTCTCTCAACTTCAACAACTATGCTGACCAACTTTTACTCCCAAAGATGATGCAACAGTACAAAATAATGACGCAGAAACAGTTAGGGAGAAAATAACAAGAAATCAGAAGTTACACATTTTACCCCACCCTCTATATTTTATAGAGCTTGGAAAGAAAAACGAAAAAGAAAGTTGGATATGGCCGGACTTGAGCTCCGAACCTATTGGCTGTAACTAAATATTGCAGACATTCTAAGAATTCTGTCAATCCACCGCTATACTTTGATTACTAATAAGCAAATACAATAACTAAACAAAGAAGTTTATTTTATTGCGTAATAATTTGAAGTATCGAATATTATTAGATGAACAGATAAAACATTAACTAACTGGTCATACATACACAATACGGGAAACCAAATTTAAGGTGGAAATGCTGGCAACAGAATTTATTTTGTTTTCCAGGCCATCTTGAATCACATTAATAATTGAAAGTTAACAATAAATTAATATATTACACACACACACATACATACATGCATACATAAATATATATATATATATGTGTATGTATATATACACACACACACACACACACATATATATATACATATATATGTTTGTATATGTATGTATGTATATATATATATATATATA
>NC_068981.1:108218422-108221277 GCF_001194135.2 Octopus bimaculoides
TGTGTGTGTGTGTGTGTGTGTGTGTGTGTGTGTGTGTGTGTATGTATGTATGTATGTATGTATGTATGTATGTATGTATCAGTGGGATTTGAAATTACCACATGGTACTTTTATCCGTCGCATTACTGATTTGGTGAAGTAACTGACCTTGCCAATAATGCTTTACTTTATTTTCAGTGACTTATATTCAAGCAACGTATATTTTGATAAAACAAAAGAAAAGAAAACGAAGTAACAGCAATAATAATTTCGTTAATCTTTAGAATGAATATCAGAATATCGTCGTAATATAATACTGATTATTTAAATATTAAGTTGGTATGTATTGAATAACAATGACGATGACGTTTCAACCGCTAAATAAAAATTCTCTTGACCCCTTTAAAGAAATACTTTTATAGCTAATAAATTCAATTTATTTCATTATGTCTATAGTTACCATTTTCAAGCATTCGTGTCACTAAATGACTATTGAATTAGTTTTACGATTTTTTTTTTTTTTTTACAATAAATAAACAGTATCATACAAAAAATATATTACTATGAAGTTACAAAGTGAAAAATAGATTTCGAAGCCTGGACTTACCTTTTATGCTTAGGTGTTTGGTTGTTTAGCTCCATGTTTGCTTCGAAAATGAAACAATCAAAATTTTTCTTAAGGTCCATTTTTTTCTTATGATAACCGACTTATAGTAAGTCAAAATGAACGGAGAAGAAACGTATCGCTTTCTTCGTAAAGGAGAAGATAGACTAAAAATAAAAACAGGCAATCAGATAGACAATTCAAAGCAGATAATTGCAGGAATTACTTGCAGTGCGTCTTCGGAGTTTAATAATCTGACAAAAGCCCCTTAATCGATGACGTCATGAGAAGTAGGCGGAGCTAACAAAGAGGTTTACTCCGTTTAGCGATCATTCTTGTTTTTCATTATCGATTCCATTTTCTTTTCACTGCTGCTTATTTTAGTTGAATAGCTCAAACATCTGTGCTGAAACAGCAGTGTTCAATAAAACTGCAGAAAAGACAGTAGGATGAATAATGTAATGCAACGACTACATATCGATTACCAAAATAGATACAATATCTTAGATTGATAAGAGAAATGAAATATATTTGACGTTCATGATTCTTTCGAGTGTATATCATCTATCTCTCTTTACTTAATGGTAATAAAAATAATAATAAACAAACACCTAAGGTTGAATTAAAGAGATATTAGATAAAATTAACCAAAAGTGTTGAAATGCTATTTAGTAAAAATACCGAAAAAAACTGTAATTAGAGTATGCATAAATACTACGCTGATTTCTTTCCGCATAAATGCCCGCACATACGCACATAATGGCTGCAGTTTTTGCCGCAGTGATGTTTTGTACAACTACTGTAATGGGTTTTGCTACACGACGAAGATACTGAGGTGAATGTCTTGGCTGGTAACTGATGTTTTTGTAAGAGATTAGAATATTTTTGTACGTACGTACGTACATACATACATACATAGATACATACATACATACATACATACATACAGACAGACAGACGGGCAGATAGACAGACACACACACATACACATACAATACACACACACATACATACATACATACATACACACATACATACATACATCATTTAACGTCCGTGTTCCAGGCTGGCATGGATGGGAGGTTTGACAGGATCCGATGGGCCCAAGAATTGCATCATGCTCTCATGTCTGCTTTAGCATGGTTTCTATGGCTGGATGCTCTTACAAAAGGCAACCACTTTACAGCATGTACTGGGCGCTTTTTTCATGCCTACAACACTAATGCGATTGCCGGGGTTTTAAGCTTGGAGATGAGGGGTTAAAGTATAAAAGGTGGAAGAGCAAGATTTATGATTGTAGAGGAGCTTCATGGTGACTCATATTTAGAAGAGAAGATGAAAATGAACGGATGGGGCTGGAAAGAAATAAAATAGTAGTGATGATGTGTCCGGGTGGCCTTTCAAGGTACGAAGAATGAGTTGAGGAGTATGATTAGATAATCGTTTTGCAAAAAGTAAATGGGGAAGCGAGAGATGAGGACTGAGAGAGGAGAGGTAGGCAACAACTGTAAAGACTGGGTAAGATTAAAGGGTGGATGTTGGGAATGGTGGAGAAGGGTTGGGAAATGAACAATGATGCATGAGTTGGGGAGGTTGAGAGTGCAGAAGAGACCGGGACAGAGCGGCAGGTAAATAATAATGATAGAAGTAGACAGGGGAAGGACAAGAAAGAGAGAGATTTATACGTATGTATATGTGTGTGTGTGTGTGTGTGTATTATACACACACGCGCACGCGTACGTAAATCTATCAACGACGGTCTTAGGTTCACCAAATCCATTTACAAGGCTTTGGTCGGCCAGGGGCAGAGCCGGCTCAAGGCACCGGCAACTCGAGTAGTCGCCCGGGGCGCCATGTGCTGCGGGTGGGGGGCATCAAGGAGGGCGTGACAAAGACAAGGAAATTTCCACCACCGTCATCTTGTACACGCCGAACTTCAGCTTGCTCGGGGTTCCAGCAACCCTAGGGTCGGCCCTGATTAGGGGCTACAATGGAAGACACTTGTCCAAGATTGCTATACAATAGAACTGAACCCGGAATCATGTGGTTGAGAACCAACACAATCACGCCTAAAATTTCTTTATTGTAAATTCATTTATCTATCAATCTTTTCTATCTATCTGTTTATTTATCATCTATCAGTCTATCTCTGTGTGTGTGTGTGTGTGTATCTCTCTCTCTCTCTCTCTCTCTCTCTCTCTCTCTCTCTCTCTCTCTCTCTCTCTCTATCTATCTATCTATCTATCTATTCTCTCTCTCTCTCTCTCTCTCT
>NC_068981.1:108221497-108222607 GCF_001194135.2 Octopus bimaculoides
AGAGATACAGGGCAGGGAATCGTCAATTAGTAATAAAGTTAATAATTAACAATTTTGTAGGATACTGCTAATCCCTATATATTTATGATTATATATATATATATATATATATATATATATATAGTCGAACAATATATTACTTCTCCTTCATCTTCCCTTGGTGTACCTCTTCTAATATACTACTGGTCATAACCAGCGAGTCTAAAGAAACGTCAATATTGCCCAGTCGATGCGAAGTCGATGCGAAGTCGATACGAAATCAATGCTAACACTCTGGCCAGCCTATATTATTTGACGATATATCTGCCCGGTTAAGGCGGCGAGCTGGCAGAATTGTTAGCGCGCCGGGCGAAGTGCTTAGCAGTATTTCGTCTGTCTTCAAGTTTTGAGTGCAAATGCCGCCGGGGTCGACTTTGCCTTTCATCCTTTCGGGGTCGATAAATTAAGTATCGGTGAAACACTGGGGTCGATTACCTCATCCCCCAAAATTTCAGGCCTTGTGCCTAAAGTAGAAAGGGATATATGTCCTCTGTTATTTATATTGAGCATGTTTTTGTTCCTAACTTATGACGTGTGTATATGTGTGTGTATGTATGTATGTGTGTGTGTACGTATGTGTGTGTATTAATATAATTCTCATGCAGAATCAGAGAGACACAAGGTTTAATAATGATTTACGTTTTAAATTACAGGCATAATCCACTCGATGGGCTCTATACATTTTCTGTTTAACCAATTTCGCTCACACGGCATGGGTTGATCCGAGGTTATAGAATATGACATCTTAGCTGTTATGCAGTGAGATCGACCCCAAAACTTCATATTTGCAAATTAATACGCGCGAGCAATGCTCATGCACGTATATAGACGTATATAAGTATTATTTTTACTTGTTTCAGTCATTTGACTGCGGCCATGCTGGAGCACCGCCTTTAGTCGAACAAATCGATCCCAGGACTTATTGTTTGTAAGCCTAGAACTTTTTCTACCGGTCTCTTTTGCCGAACCGCTAAGTTACGGGACATAAACACACCAATATCGGTTGCCAAGCAATGGTTAGGGTGGACAAACACAGACACACAAATACATACATATATATATATATATATA
>NC_068981.1:108223008-108232958 GCF_001194135.2 Octopus bimaculoides
ATCTAAGGACAACTGATTCGAAAGTTCCAGCTTCTATATCCTGATTACAAATTTACATTTATACCAAAAGTAATTGGTGCGCTTGGTTTTGTAAGTAAATGCCTAGCTAGATAAACTTGGATTTTCAGAAAAAATAGATAAACTAGAAAAGCACTCGGAGAGCGCAGACCTCCGCCAAGCTCGTTTTAAGATAGATACGCGAGTAAAATTCCTAATAGAGAAACGAAAATAAACTTTGGAAACAGCAACGCCACCATAAGTTACGTAGAAACGATGAACGTGTTTTCAAGGAAGATAATCAAAGAACGTAACGTTGTAATACTTCAGGCAAAGTAAATATAACAAATGAAAAATCCTTCAAGAATCCATAAAAATTCCCAGATCACTACCAAAATTTCATCATCTGTTCCTTGTGTCATTACCAACTTTTTCTGCAAGTGTCATCAAATACCGCTCACACCTTTTTGAGTTATTTTGCATACAGACGGACAGACAGACAAACCAACGCCGATGAAAACATAACCTCCTTCCTTGGCGGAGGTAATAAATGAACCAACTGATTCGCACATTACAAATACAATCTTTAAGCAGAACAGTAAAACTATGCGAGACTTTTCTCACGTTAAAAATGTGACACTGTTTTCGTTATGTACGTTCCAAAGTTGGAACTTTATATCTTTGTTAGAAATCAGCTCCTTCTTCAAAGTAAGAATTAAAATAATTTAAAAGACAGAAAAGAACACATACATACATACATACATACATACATACATACATACATACATACATACATACATATCCATATATATATATAGTCTGTGTGTATATGGGAATACACAAATATATATATGAATATATACCGTAATTATAAAACATATCATGAACCGGCAAACGCTCCTCAAAGACTTATCCAGAATTCCTGTGCTTAAGTCTCCAAAAGACTACATGCATTTCATTGCATAGAGTATCCCCTAGGACGTCATTGTTCATATCTTCTAATTCTTGTTCTGAATTCAAATTCTCCTGATGCTGGATTTCTTTCTCTGGTGCTGGAAAATATGCACTGGATTCAATCTAATCGACGAATCCCTTGGAAACAGTCTACTAAAATTAGTAAAAATAAAAATAAAAAACGAAAAATACGTGTTTGCGTGTGTAGAATGTAAGCATTGACATTTTCTTCGACGATATTACCTAAACCTAAAAGTTAAGGGGCCGAGCTGGTTGAATCGTTAGCAGCCCGGGCAAAATGCTTAGCAGCATTTCGTCCGTCTCTACATTCTGAGTTCAAATTCCGCCGAGGTCGAATTTACCTTTCACCCTTTCGGGGTCGATAAAATAAGTATCAGTTGAGCACTGGGGTCAATGTAATCGAATTGCCTCCATCCCTGAACTTTCTGGCTTTGTGCCAGAATTAGAAATCAATATTACCTAAAAGACGGTTGTGAAAGCCAGATGTCAGGCGCTCATCTTCGGCCTGCACTTGAACCAGAACTGCAGCTTCGGGACATGGCGATTTGAGAGCTGGGGGTTGACAAATAACGATTACATTTGCTCAGTGCATATGTAGATGCTGCAGTCGCAACATCCGATTATGCATCATCGTCATCCTCTGACACACAAATTTACTCTGGAAAGAGAAAGCATCAACAGTAGATGGACCTAATAATTAGAGGCATCCCTTTCTGCAACACGAAGCAAAAGATCAAACATGCCACTCCAATGAGATGTTCCTATGAGCACGACATAGAGGTCAAAAAATAGTAAAATACCACAAAAGGAATGAATCTATTAAACAATTTTGCTCTCCATTTTATTGCAATCCAAGAAAGGCCACATTATGACCTATTTCCTGTGTTCGCCACTGTTGCCTGACTTTTCACTGATAAACTTCTTGTTTCCTTCTGTCTTCTTATGCAAGTATATTCTCGGTCAATCAAGATGTTTTTCAACTCATGTTACATATATGAGCCCCACCGTATGCATATCTAATATACAGAATATTTCCCTGAGAATGTGATTGAGGGAATTTTCCCTGTCATATTGTTTATGATTGTCCACCTTGACTGTCAATTCCTTATTTAGACAATATACTTACTGGGGCATTATATTTTGTGGGAAGAAATAAGCGACTGCATCAACCTTTAATACTTAGATTTATTTTTCGGTGAGAGTGAATTGTAAATATGACATTCGCAGGACTTAAATTTCAGAACGTAAGCTGATGCAATAAAATACATTTTACCCCATCACTACCATTCTCATTTTCCTCAGCTCTTGATGATGATGATGATGATGATGATGATGATGATGATGATGATGATGATGATGATGATGATGATGACGATGACGACGAGGTGGAGGAGGAGGAAGATTTCTAATTGTGGTAAAAACCCAGATTTATGTACAGTGCTGTAGCCGACTTAATAGTTTAGGGCTACTACAGGATTTGAAGTCAACTGCAGCAGGGCGATAGGCATTTTTTTTCTTTTTTACTGAACACTATAAGCATGTACTATTATGCAGGACCAGGGTCGTCTTAACAGCATTATAGGTCCGGGGAAAATCAGTGAACTGGGTCCTATAGCGTTTACTTATTGACAGCAAGTCACAGCTCACATAGATCAGAATCGCACCCCTAGACCCGTGAGGACTCTGGACAACTGCCCAGAGTGCCCATGTCTTAGGACGGTATTGTGTAGGGACTAATTAATTTATATACTGCAATTTATACTCGCGTGTACGTACACACATATACAAACATGCATACATATATACATACATACATACATACATACATGTATACAAACATGCATGCACATATGCATACATACTTGCATGTATACAAACATGCATGCATGCACGTATACATATATACATACGTACGTACATACATACAAACATGTATGCATACGTACGTACGTTCATACATACATACATACACGCATGTACACATACATGCATGCATACATACACGCATGCATACACACATACATACATACATACATACATACATACATACATACATACATACATACATACATGCATAAATACATTGCAACCTAAATATACAGGGTCACGAGATATAGGATTAGAACGTGTGAGTTTCTCAGCCCACGCATTTTAACCCACAAATTCAAAAAATGACGCATCCTCTCGTGCCTGTATTGTTAAAATGGTAATTTATATCTTAAAGTCACAAGAAGAAATGAAAGTAAAAAAAAAAACATAAGCTTCCACACTGCTTGTGCAAAGGAATAAAATAAGTCAACCAGTAAAATGTTAGGCCTTCGTTCGCACAACATTGGTGATGATGTTGGTCCTGAAATATCACGAAAAAGCCACGTGTACGAACCTCGCTCTCTTTTTGAGACACGCGGACTTGAGAAATAGACTTAAAGGCGGGTACTATATTCGCCTTTGCAGAGAAAAAAAATTGAGTACGTGCATAATTATTTCTATCACTATTTTTATAAGGCGTAGGCGTGTCTCTATGGTAAGAAGTTTGCTTCCCAACCACATGGTTATAGGTTCAGTTCCGCTGTGCAAGTACCTTGGGCAAGTATCTTCTACTATGGTCTCGGGCCGACCAAAGCTTTGTGAGTGAACCTGGTAGATGGAAACTGTCCCCGTCACTTAGCAGTTCGGTAAAAGATAATGATAGAATAAGTATCAGGCTTAAAGGTAAAGAAAAAAGATAAGTACTGGGGTTGATTCATTCGACTAAAAATTTTTAATGCAGTGCCCCAGCATGGCCGCAGTCTAATGACTGAAACAAATAAGATAAAAGATGTCTGTCTCAAACATTGCGGGGCTCATTCTGGTTGCTTTTTCTTCTTTCTTTTTTTCATTCTTTCTTTTGAAAACTGAAAAACTTGGTTATGATGTAATCGATTGATTATCTATTTCTAGAAAACTAGATTTCTAAACTGATGAAGTATGCGATACACAAACTGTATCGACCATATCCTCAGCCATCTACTTATAATGATACTTTGACGAAAACGCAAAATAATGTTCCTCTTTTCCTCCTATACAGGAAAAATGGATGAGCCAATAATTGCTTACAAACATGAATACATACATACATTCACACACACACACACATACACACAGAAATACAGACAAACAGACAGACACACACATACATACATGCATACATACATACATACATACATACATACATACATACATGCATGCATGCATGCATGCAAGAAACGCTTCAACTTGCTAAAGTTCCAGTGAGAATAGTCAAAGCCATAGCTGAGCTTCATCGTGGGCTACCATCTTGAAATTAAACACAAAGAGTGAATGTGTTATCACCGATAGAATGCAGTATCGCACAGGCATATTCCAAGGAAACAGCCTCTTTGTGTTGTTGTTTATACTTTCTGTAAACCCCTTGTTATTCATGTTAAAGAAGTCTGAAAAATATCTCACTGGTTCACAAGGAAACAGAAATACCAAAATTACACAGTTTATTTGTGGATGACTTGAAACTTTATGCAAAGAATATGCATGAGATGAAAAAGAGCCTTGACCTAGTTACAACATTCTCAAAAGATGTAGGGTTGGAGTTTGGTCAGGATAAATGTTATCATTTGGTTGTGAAAAGAGGGAATACTATAAACCAGACAAGTAACATCTCCATCAATGATTTGACTGTTTCCCCTGTATCTGACGAGGAATGTTACAGGTATCTAGGGGATAAAAATATCTTACAATGGCACCTATAACAAAACACGTGTCACTAAAGAATATTACAGTCGAATAAAGAAAATTTGGACCTCACAACTCTCTGCATTCAATAAAACAGTGGCCCACAATGTGTTTGCAGTGCCAGTACTCATACCAACATTTGGGTTGCTTGATTGGATGCATGATGATATCCGAGCCATTGATGTGAAAACCCGAAAAATACTAACAAGCAGACATAATTTCCACATAAACAGTGATGTAGACCGCCTCAACCTAAAACGAAAACAAGGCGGAAGAGGCTTAACATCGATCCAAAATGCCTTTGAATGTTGCATCATATCCCTTCGGCAACATTTTTTAACCAAGTGTCTAAGTGCATCGCATCCCTTGACCAAGTTTGCATGCATGAGGCTGATAACATCATAAGACTTGGAAAGCAGCTCCTTGAGTAACAATTTTTGTTTGATAACCTAGAATACATGCCCAAAGAAGTCGCACGACTCTACCGCAACGTATCGTCAGATGAAAGGATGAACAGAAGACTATGCCTGGATATGTTACTAGAATAATAGTAACATCGATCATCAAAGCAGTTTATCATGGACGAATAGCCGGATTACTACCTCCCACTTTGAAGGGTATGCGTTTGCAATCCAGGAACAGGAAATATCAACCAAGTACCTGATGCACAAAAGGGATAGAGATGCAAGTAAAGCCGTAAAGTGTGACAACCGATGCAGACTTTGTGAAGTTCACACTGAAGATATCACCCACATCATAAGCAGTTGTCCAAAAATGTCAACACGGTATTATCTACCGATGAGACATGACGTTGTAGCTAGGACACTCTATACTGAAATCCGTCGGAAGGATAATCCCAAAGACAAAGAAATAAGAACCCACGATATGGTAGAAGCCATAGCCACTCATAATAATAAGGAATACTGGTGGAATGTACCAATGAAGACCTCAATAAAATATAATGATTTGGGATGAGAAGAGAAATTGTGCAAAGTTGTGGAAATTAGCTGCCCAACGGATGTTAACATAAAGCTGAAGATCAGTGAAAAAGAGAACACCTATGCTGAACTATTGAGAAATCTGCAGTTATTCTATTCAGATTACAAGTTCAGGTTTATACCTGAAATTATTGGCGCCCTGGGATATGTAACACGCTGCCTAAATACCAGTCTTGAGAAATTAGGCTTCTCAAAACCAGAAAGGAGAAAGCTAATTCGAAGACCACAGATCCAATCCATCACTGGAACTGTAAAAATTTGTTAAAATTTTCCAAAAGTTCATCATTTAAATATATATGAGCATATCTAGATATGTAACTATATGCATGAGAATGCATACTTAAAACATACAAATCTGCACATCCATCCATACATACATACATACATACATACATACATACATACATACATACATATATACATACAAACAAAAATACCCTGTTGTTGATGTTGAAATTCCAATGAAAGAGCCTTGGATCTAGGTTAGAAACCGGTCCTTTCTCTATTGGCAAGAAGTCTTGAAATAAACTGAATAATGACATACATACATACATACATACATACACACACACACACACATACATACATACATACATACATACATACATACATACATACATACATACATACATACATACAAATAGCTACAACTTGATTTGAGTAATGCTATCGCTTGATTGTTCTCTTAAAACATTAGCAGCAGTAATGTAGCTTTTAAGTTTTCCTAGGGATCTATACTCATCTGCACAGATGTGACAACGATGAGTGTCTTTTGCGGCAGATGTTCAGAAAGCTTGCCACCTACGCTGACACATGCCTTTATTCTATCATTGAGTTTTTTTTTTTTTTCATTTTTTATTTACTTAATTTTTTTAGTGTTTTGTCTTTCCCGCCTACGGCCAGCCATGGTACACAACACGTGACAGAAATCTATCAAAGACTGTGCTGCGTCTGAAGCTTCTTAAAATGAAGAACGGTTTTGAACAGGGCCAACCTCACTCTCTAAACAACATGAATTTGGCCAAAAAGAAAAACATTGGATGCAAAGGTAGTTGCGGCAGAGAGGTGTCTAAACAAAGACTAGGGCTTCTTGCAAACAACGCACAAAGAAACTAGAAAAGCACTCGGAGAGCGCAGACCTCCGCCAAACCAGCAGGAGCAGCACTACGACAACGACGACGACGACGCCTGGTGTTGACTCGGAGATGATAACATCACTCGGCAGCATCCAGACCGACCAAGCAGCCTTATCTAGGGAGAGTACTGCTTGCTCCACATGGAGAAGGGGCTTAGAAAAGGTGGTCTAAAGAAAGCTTGTCTCCTACACACCCAGTTGGCAACCGTGGTCATCGGGCATCGAATACGCACAAATACAAAAAAAAAAAAAAAAGAAAAGAAAAGACTCCAAAACACCCTTCAAATGTTGCCAAATATCTGAAGATCGCATGTTGGAACGTCAGAACCATTCTTGATTCAGGCGACAGAGATCGCCCAGAACACCGATCCGCTCTCATTGCACATGAACGGTCTAGGCTAGAAATTGATATTGCAGCCTTTGGTGAAGTCCGGCTCCAAGAAAGGCAGCTTGAAAGAACATGGTGCCGGATACTCCCTATATTGGTCAGGCAAACCCCTAACAGAAAGACGCCGTTCAGGTGTCGGTTTCATAAGAAACTCCATTGCTTCAATGCTGGAAACGCTACCAGTCGGTCATTCTGACCGCATCCTCTCCATGCACCTCCCTCTGGAAAACAAGCGACATGTCACGATCTTCAGTGTTTACTCTCCTACCCTCCAAGCAGACTCAGCAGACAAGAACAAGTTCTACTCAGACCTGCGCAGACTCCTCCAGGGAACACCCGTCGATGATAAAGACATAATCCTAGGAGATTTCAACGCCAGAGTGGGCCGAGATTCAGAAACTTGGAAAGGAGTCCTCGAAAAGCATGGGGTTTGGAACTGCAACAACGGGCGACTCTTGCTTGAGCTTTGCACCGAACAGTAGCTCGTCCTCACCAATACCATCTTCCAGCAAAGAGAGAGTTTGAAAACAACATGGATGCATTCCCGATCAAAATACTGGACTACGTCCTAGTGCGCCAACGAGACCGGTCTGACATCATGCACATAAGAGTGATGCCTAGTGCAGAATACCATACGGACCATCGCCTGGTCCGTTGCAAACTCAAACACCACTTCAAGCCCAAACCAACAAAAAAGACAGGACCGGCCAACAACAAGATAATCAAAACTAGCAATCTGCAGATAAATGAAGTGAAAACTTCCAGGCAGAACTACAGACAAAGCTTAATAAATCCAGTTGCCCCTCAGATCCCTCTCCAGAAATCCTATGGGAACAACTGAAAACCACCATCCTACAGACCTCTGCAGAAATCCTTTGGTTTACAAAGAAAAAGAACAAGGATTAGTTTGACAAAATCGATGTGCTGATCCAGGAATTATTAAAAAAGAGGTCTGTCCACCAAGCACACCGACCTACCTAGAGAAGAAAGCGGCCTTTCGCCAAGCCTGCAGCTTTCTGCAGCGCAAACACCGTGAAGTTCAGAATGAGTGGTGAACCAACCTCGCACGGAAAATCCAGCTGCGCGCTGACTCTGGCGATTACAGGGGGTTCTGTGAAGCTCTCAAAGCAGTCTACGGCCCAACTCATCAAGTCCGAAGTCTCATGCGCAGCTCAGATGGCCAGGCGCTTCTCACAGACACAGCATCTATCCTCAACCGCTGGTCTGAATACTTTCAGGCCCCTTTCAGTGCAAACCGAAGGAAAATGCAATCCTCCACATCCAACAGCAACCAGTCAGCAGTTAGATGAGCCTCCAACGCTGGAAGAGACCACAGTTGCCATAGGCTGGCTGAAGAGCAGAAAGGCAGCAGGAGTCGATAGCATGCTATCAGAGATATGGAAGCATGGGGGTCCTGTCATACATGCTAAATTCCATGAGCTCCTCGTTGCATGCTGGGAACAAGGCAAGCTGCCACAAAATCTCCGCAATGCTGTCATCATTACACTACACAAAAACAAAGGGGAAAAGTCAGACTGCTCAAACTACCGGGGGATCACCCTACTTTCCACTTCAGGAAAAGTTCTAGTAAGACTACTCCTCATCAGACTTGTTCTGTCCATTGCCGAAAATCATCTTCCAGAAAGCCAATGTGGTTTCAGAGCCAATAGGAGCACAACAGATATGGTTTTTATTCTTAGGTAGCTCCAGGAAAAGTGCCGGGAGCAAAACAAACCACTTTATGTTACATTTGTCAATCTGACGAAAGCGTTCGACACTGTGAGCAGGAAAGGTCTGTGACAGATCCTAAACGGACTTGACTGTCCCCCAAAATTCCTAACCATGATCATCAGGCTTCACGATGAATAGCGACATATCAGAGCCATCCCCCATCAACAACGGCGTGAAGTAGGGCTGTGTCCTTGCATCAACTTTCTTCAGCATCTTCTTCAGCATGATGCTCAAGCAGGCCACTGCAGACCTCGACGCTGAAGACGGCGGCTACATCAGATACCGTCTGAACGGCAGTCTTTTCAATCTCCGGCGCCTACTGACCCACCCCAACACTCAAGAGCAAGTGATCCAGAACTCCTCTTTGCAGATGATGTCGCATTTGTTGCACACACAGAAAAAACCCTGCAGTGCATCACATCCTGCTTTGCAGAGGCCGCCCAGCTCTTCGGACTGGAAGTAAGCTTGAAAAAGACTGAAGTCCTACATCAACCAGCTCCTCTGGAAGAGTACTAGATGCTTCCACATCACCATTGCCGAAACAAAACTGAAGTCGGTGCAGCAGTTCACTTATCTTGGATAAACCATTTCATCAGATGCAAGTATCAACAAAGAAATTGATAACAGACTTGTAAAGGCAAACAAAGCATTGGACAGACTGCACAAGCGTGTGTGGAATAAATAGCATCTTAAGATCAGCACAAAAGTCAGAGTCTACAGGGCCATCGTCCTCACGACGCTCCTATATGGCCCTGAGTCCTGGGTCCCCTACCACTGTCGTCTCAGACTCCTTGAATGTGTTTACCAACGCTGCCTTCTTACCATCCTCAACATCTACTAGAGCGACTACATTATCAACACTGAGGTCCTCAAGCGAGCAAAGGTCACCAGCCTGGAAGCCATTTTACTTGAGACACGACTACGTTGGGCGGGACGCATTGACAGGATAAAAGACCACCGCCTGCCCAAGATCATCATG
>NC_068981.1:108233008-108237521 GCF_001194135.2 Octopus bimaculoides
GCTGCCTTCTTACCATCCTCAACATCTACTAGAGCGACTACATTATCAACACTGAGGTCCTCAAGCGAGCAAAGGTCACCAGCCTGGAAGCCATTTTACTTGAGACACGACTACGTTGGGCGGGACGCATTGACAGGATAAAAGACCACCGCCTGCCCAAGATCATCATGTACGGTGAGCTCACCTCTGGCCAACGCAACAGTGGGGTACCAAAGAAGTGTTACAAGGACTGCCTGAAACAGTCCCTTGGCGTTTGTGACATTGATTATTGTGAGTGTTGACCGTGCTGCTTGGCACCATACCATCAGCGATGCTGTTTCCTCTTTTGAGCTCTCTCTCGCAGTGCCTCTCTTGAAGACAAACGTCAGAGGCGAAAAAATAATGCAGCTGCATCATCAGACACTGGACAATCATACCTCTCTCATCATTGCAATCGGATATGTCGATTCCACATCGATCTTATCAGCCACGAACGAGCGTGCAGACGACGTGGACAACAGCCTTCCTGATCTTCGTCAACGTAGCCAAGCCAAGGAGAAGATGTATGAGAGCAATACATACCATCAAAATGACAGTGTGGTAAAATATACGAAGCCCAGTATACCTATCATGACTACCCGTCTGATGTATGTATGTATGTATGTATGTATGTATGTATGTATGTACGTATGTATGTATATATGTTAGAGTGTGTGTGTATGTATGTATGTACGTACGTATGTATGCATGTATATGCATAAATACACACGAATCTGTGTGTGTTGGTAGGCGCGTGCATTCCTGTATGTTTGTATAAAAATATAGATTGACTAGTTCCAAATTAAATAATATAATAATATGTTAAGGAAGTATTACTATAAACACTTGAAATGCTGAGTGGTTGATAAACAAAATTCAGAAAGTTCAATGCACTTCGAGTCAAGTTTAGTTAGGGAAAAAAATAGAGAAAGAGTTAATGGTCGAGTTCAATAGTAGAGAAAACACCAACAGAAATATGTGTACGTCGTACAGAAAAATAGGCCCAGTAAATACGAACAGAATTCTATAGAATCTTCGTTACATTCCGTTTTGTAAGCTACTATTTCTGTAATGTCAAGTCTTGTTGAAAGGAATGCGTTATTTTTCTTTGTTACAAATGCAATATATTCTAGCTATCTATCAACAGGAAAGCTACATGATAACAGCTAAAAAAGACGATGGTCTGACTCTCTTCTGTATCACTGCTATGTTTTTCTGGCCAGCTCAGTCTATTTGAACACTGTACTCCAACTAATCTTGTCGGGATTTTCTTTGTGCTTTTACTTTGTTGTTGCTAATAATGGGGAATCTGACGTCATTTGCGAAGTGTAACTAATGAAAACAACGTCTTAGTTACAGTTTTTGTTGTTACCATACCGACAAATTACATTTATCGACGATACAAAGAATAAGAGATTACTGATTGGATGTTGGACAAAAGAGAGAATGAAGTCCTTCAAACTCCCAGAAGGAATATTTTATACATTTTCCTAGATTAGATCTTTTTGTGGATTCTATATCGTTTATGTTCATAGGAAGCCAATATCTTGATGACTTTTGGAGTAACTGTTAATCATATATTCAATGGCTTCTACAGATATGTGATATAACCATTTATTTTCACTCGTATCTTTGATGTTTAAGAGCCCTGCTCTCTCTCTCTCTCTCTCTCTCTCTCTCTCTCTCTCTCTCTCTCTCTCTCTCTCTCTCTTCCTCCTCTTTGCTTCACGCTCTCTCTCTCTCTCTCTTCCTCCTCTTTCTTTCCCGCTCTCTCTCTCCCTCTCTCTCTACCTCTATTAGTGAACTGTAGAACTTTTTAGAATTTGTAGAATTTTTCGTTGTATGTATAGGGGTGGGGGTGAAGAAAGAAGAAGTATATATCCTCGAGATATGAATCAAATAATCCCTATATAAATAACAATGTTTAATGGAGAAAGTGCACACCATTAAAAATAGATCAAGAAACGAATATTGAAGCCAATCATATTAACATTTCTCGGACTCATAACTATTACATTACACTGGTCTACAAGGTTTTTGGTGTTTTGGAAATAGACATCATTCCTATACAAAATCGGTCTCCTGAATCCGAATATAACCTTTTTGACCTATCAGATCTAGTTTTTAAGTTATTGAACATCCCTATAGTCACTATGTATAGGTGTACGTCCAGTACGCAGTGCTTGTTACCTTATTCTAATTCTAAGTTTTTTCCTTTTTCCATATCTTTTAGATGTTGTAGTGAACTAAGCAATAGAAAATGAGCAAGATGTCCTCTTCAAGAAAGGGTTGCGTTAATTCTCCAAATGTGTTTTGTTATGTTTGTGGAGAATACACATTACCTGAAAATCGAAAAAACATCACTGAATTTGTTGAAAGAGCGTATATGGCATATTTTGGGGTCATACTGGGAGACCAAGATAAACATTGGGCACCGTATAGTGTATGAGGTTTGTTATACCAATGGTATAGTGAGAGCCCTATAATCATGTGGACGACTGCTATTTTTGTAACCTAAATTTGAAGGGTATTAACTGGAAAAACTGACAAACACTTGTCTATCCTAATCTTGCCTTTGCTATTAGACCGGTTCCACACAGTGAAGAGCTTTCTGTTCCTGTCTTCAATGTCTTGCCTCAGATAACTTTACCCTCAACCAAGGAAGATTTATCACCTGAAGAAGACACTAGAGATCAAGACTTTTCAGTTGAGACTTTACCTCAGCTATTCTCCCAGGTAGAGCTGAATGATTTAGTTCATGGCTTGAACCTCCCAAAAAATTCTGCAGAACTGTTGGCTTCTCGTCTGAAAGAGAAGAATCTTCTAGAGAATGGTGTCCGTATAACCTTTTATCAGAGTCGGCATGAAGAGTTCCTTTCTTCACAAAAGAGGAAGAGCTGGTTTACTGCAGAGATGTCAGTGGACTTCTTAATAAACTTGGCATTGAGGAGTACAAAGCAGAGGAATGTCGTCTTTTCATAGACAACTCTAAGCATAGTTTAAAATGTGTATTGTTCCACAACAGAAATGTGTATGGCTCTGTTTCACTTGGCCACTCAACAACTCCGAAGGAAAAATATGTAGGAATTAAGCTGGTTTTAGAGAAGATACTGTATCATGACCATAAATGGGTCATCTCCATAAGACTAAAAGATGGTGAATTTTCTCATGGGACAGCAAGATCATTTTCCCCGCTTTGCATATCAAACTTGGATTGATCAAACAATTCGTCAAAGCTCTTGACAAAAATGGGAAGTGCTTCAAGTATATCTGCAGTGTATTTCCAGACTTGACAATTGAAAACCTTAAAGCAGGAAATTTTGATGGACCACAGATCCGTAAGCTCTTGAAGGACACAAATTTCGTGAAAGCATTAAGTGAAAATGAAGCATCAGCTCAGCTAGCCTTTGCAGAAGTAATGCAAAATTTCCTTGCGAAACACAAAAGTGAAAACTATAAAGACTTTGTTACCAACTGGATATCAACTTTTCATGATATTGGCGTGAATATGAGCATCAAAATGCATTATTCTTTTAGTAATCTTAATTGTTTTCCTGAAAATCTCGGAGATGTTAGTGATGAACAAGGTGAACAATTCCATCAGGACATCAAAGAGATGGAAACTTAGTACCAAGGATGGAAACTTGAGACGCTGTGATGACAGCAGACTATTGCTGGTGTTTAAAATGAGACACTCCTGTTGCTCAACATTCACGGTGCACAAAGAAGCGCAAATTCATTCCTTGAATTTTCTGCCAAAAATCTTAACCAATGTGCATTTTCAGTTTTTAATTTTTATTTGTATTTCATTTTTTTTTTAGTTACACTCTATTGATTCATACTATATGCCTTTTGCATGAATAAAATACTCTATCAGGTTTAGTCAGAAAACTAGACCTGATAGAGTAAGTATTTTATTCATACAAAAGGCATATAGTATGCCTTTTGTATATAGTATGAATCAACAAAGAGAGTGTAACACAAAACAAAACAAAATACAAATAAAAATTCAAAATTGAAAATGCACTCGTTGAAATATTCAGGGCACCAGACAAAAACAATTTTTTTGTTGCCCAGTGTTATATGCCTCTTGTATGAATAAAATACTCTATCAGGTCTAGTCAGAAAACTAGACCTGGTAGAGAAAAACTGAAGTTAATTTTGAATTTAACGAGCAAAATCACTTAGGAATTTATTGAAATATTCCAGGCACCAGACAGAAAAATTTTTTGGTTGCCCAGTGTTATTTCACTCAAAAGAATTTTATGCTTTTGCAATCCAAAACCAAGATAGGGCTGTATTTCTACTGGTGTACTGGTTTTATCCTTAAAGTATTATTTCTTGAAGTGCCTCTAGATACCAGGAGTTTACCATCAAATATACTCGTTATGTTATTTTTGGCATAATCTCAAATAGAATACCCACATATCTATTAATCCCCAAAACTGAATTATTATATATATATACATGTATATATATATATATATATATATAT
>NC_068981.1:108237588-108244050 GCF_001194135.2 Octopus bimaculoides
AGAGAGAGAGAGAGAGAGAGAGAGAGAGAGAGAGAGAGAGAGAGCAAAGCCTTTAAACAAAGCTACGACTGAAAATGTCATGTATCTGTGGAACCCATTCCATATATGATCAACAGCTGCCCAAAAATGTCAACATATTGGCCTCCTATTTCAACATAAATGACATAGAATGCCATCCATAGGAGATGTAATCTAAGATGTAATATATAAAATATTCTCTCTTGGGAGTTCGTTCTCTCATTCGTCTCTTATTTTTTATATTCCAGTATAAATAATCTCTTATCCTTTATATTCCAGTATAAGGAATGAGAGACAACTATGAAATAGATGTTGAATAAAAAACAGACTGAAGCCTTTAAGGCCCAAAGATAAGATAAAAAAGATATTGATTATGTCACATTTCTGTGGAAGATGTTATGTAAATGATCAGCTACTCCATGTATGTTCCAAAGGTATTATCTTCTAATACGGCAGGATATTGTTTCTAAAAGCAATATACAATGCTATTCATAGAAAAGTTTCTTTAGGATATTTAAAAAAATGATACTGAGTGCACATAAATCTCATCCAAAGAAAGTGAAACCTACAACTTCTCAATTCAGGTTATATTATTTAAGTTAATGCTCATATTTTTAATGGTGTGATTTAGTGTTGATAGATAAAGCTGGTTTGAATTCCAATATACGTGTGCATGTAGATAAAGGAAAAAACAGAAAAACCAGGAGATTAAAATGCAACAGTTTATTCAACCCATTAAAGAACATTAACATGGCAAAGCTGTTGAGATACGTCTTGAAAGAATGGTCAGAATATATACACAGTGGTTTCACATGCAGTTGGTATATAATGATGGTGTATACAATGTAGAATAGGAAAACAAATGGAGGACAGGTATAAACGTACATGTCAAAGAATACAGGAGGCCACATGCAAAATAAATTTGTTCTCCACCACAGATCTGAACTTGAATGTGTAAATCCACTTCACTGAAAGAATTTCAAGAAAGGATTCCTTCTATAGATAAGGGTAAGCTCTCAGTGCTTGGCTGGTCTGTCATGTAATGAGATGAGAGCCAGAATGGTTTAACTGATGTATAACCATGTCATGTGACCACTTGCAGAAAACAGGCACACTGTGAACATACTTCTGCTACATATTCATTAATGTTATTCACAATATCAGTAAGTCATCGAGTAATTAACTCGAAAACTGAAGGCTTGAGATAAAGAAAGCGATCATCTAACTTAGTAAGTTCAGTCACTATGGAGGGCTTTGAAAATATCCAAGAGCTTTCTACAATTCAGGCGCAGGCATGGTTGTGTGGTAAGAGGTCTTAGTGCCTCGATTCGAATTTGGTGATTTTGGTAAGAGGCTGCTTAGTGCCTTCAAGTTGAATATATTTGCTGAACTTTTTTTTGATTGGTAAGAGGCTCAGCACCTCAATTTGTAATTGTTGTAAGAGGTTCAACACTTCATTTGTGTTTTGAAAAAGAACAATGTTATCGGGAAGTAACATATGGTTCTGGGTTCAGTGTCACTGTGTGACACCTTAGGCAAGTGTCTTCTACAATAACCTCAGGTTGATCAAAGCCTTGTGAGTGAATGATAGACGGAAACTGAAAGAAACCCGTCATATATATATGTATATATCTATGTGTGTGTGTCTTTGTATCTATCCCCCACCTCTCACTGCTTGACAACCAGTGTTGGTGTGTTTATGCCCTCATAACTTAGTGGTTCAGCAAAAGAGACCGATAGAATAGGTAGTAAGCTTTAAAATTAAGTTCTAGGGTCGATGTGTTCGGTTAAAACCTTTCAAAGCGGTGCTCCAGCAATGCCACAATCAAATGACTGAAACAAGTTAAAGAATAAAAAAATTGTTGCTGTTGTCTAAATTCCAGTGATGAAAATTTTGTTTTTACATGGAATGTTCAAAGAAAAAGACCATATGGATATTAAATATTTATTAGAACCAGAAAAACCCATGCTCGCTTAGTGAGTACAAGAGATATTTTTTTAATTGACATATGACAAGAATCAAAACAAGCATCTCAGTCTGATTTAAGTTGGAAATTCCAAGTTTATGAAGACAGTTTCTCTATCTTCTGGCTGTTTATCTTTTCATCTTTTGTAGAATAACTGCATTATTGGTATAATTTCATTATTGTTCACAAAGCGTTTACATGCTTAGAAATAAGCCAACAGCTGCATTGACATAGTATCATATTTCCAGCACATTTTGTATCTTGCTTAATAAAGGTTTCATTATTCACTTATCTTTTCAAAAATCTAATACATTGTATACACACAGAAATGGAACTAGTCTTATCTAGGGCATTCATCACTCAACTGATTCTCACGATGATGAACAACAACAAATATTTTAGCAAAATATATAAATTAATTAATCAAAGCCCTTCTCATACTGTGTGCCCTCTGTGGAACCTCATTCACTGTCTATTTGCTTTCCTACATCACACACCAGAGAGCAATGACAAATCAACAAAGTCTTCAGCTAGCGGCCTCTTCAAACCTCTCCTTTTGGGGTCAAGAAGTTTCTTTTCAACACATTCCATTATCCCAAGTCCTTAAGTGATTCACTTCCAGCTGCACTGAAACTGTTCAGGCAAAAACAAAAAACAAATCATGAAACACCTGGAGAAACTCACCTACCCACTGAACTGGGTGTTGGCACTCCATCGCTTACGACGTCAAGGGTTCCAGTTGATCTGATCAACAGAACAGCCTGCTCGTGAAATTAACGTGCAAGTGGCTGAGCACTCCACAGACACGTGTACCCTTAATGTAGTTCTCGGGGATATCCAGCGTGACACAGTGTGACAAGGCTGGCCCTTTGGATTACAGGTACAACAGAAACAGGAAGAAAGAGTGAGAGAAAGTTGTGGTGAAAGAGTACAGCATGGTTCGCCACCATCCCCTGCCGGAGCCTCATGGAGCTTTAGGTGTTTTCACTCAATAAACACTCACAACGCCCGGTCTGGGAATCGAAACCGCAATCCTATGACGGCGAATCCGCCGCCCTAACCACTGGGCCATTGCGCCTCCACACTGAACTGGGTAGTGTTTACCTAAACTGCAGAAAATGACTTGTGAAAATACCTTCAATCACTTGAAATCAACAAGGCCTCAAATATTTCACTCTATAAATATTCCCCATACTCTTAAGACTCTTCAGTCTCTCCCTCTCAACAGGAATTACCTTGATGTTTTGGAAACACAGTGTCCATCCAACTTGTATAAACTTATTCACAGGTATTCTCTAGTCTTGTCCCACAGACATGGTATCAGCGCTCTGTCTATTCTACTTTAACTGTAATGGTCTCTACTTAACCCACTCATCATTCCTACTCTTATCACCCTTGTGCCCAACATACCTAGACCCACACTTAATCACTAAGCCAAGTCCTTTCTTCCAAGAACATTGGCCTTCTAGAATTCCCTCCTTGCTCATGTCTTTCCCACAGGCAATGACTTGCAACAGCTCAAGAGGAAAATTAACAGACTCAGTCTTCCAGTCTAAGTGGGCCTGTGAAAACTAGAGGTACTGCTCCTTCCTTCAGACCTAGCAAGTTATATCTTTTCTACAGTTTATCAACTCAAATGTATCCTAGTGTTCGGTTACGTCTCCAAAACTATTTCTTTTGAGCATTGAAGATTCAGTTATTGTTACTTATGACACCTAGTGTATTCTCTACTCCCTGATAACTTTTGGTATACAGGTGTCATTCACACATAAACATTTCTATCAACAGATATTTTAATAACATTCCCAAGTTTAACCTCATTCTAAATTTTCAAAACACTGTCACTACACATTTCAACACTTATTCATATAAACAACATCCTGACAAGGCTGTCACACACACTAATAGATCTCTGATGGCAATTCATGATGACCAAACATTTTGTAACATAATCAAGGCAGTATCAAAGAGGTTAGATTTCTCAGATGCAAAACAAAATTCAAGCTCTGAGAACTGTTACCTTTTCTTTTCTTTTCTTTCTTTTTTATTGTGTTGGCCTAAATGAAACGAGCGTACCCTTAGTCTTTGCTGGCCTTCATCAATGCATTTCCACTGAGCAGCTACAAGTTGATGGCCACAGAAAAAAATTTCTAGAGAGCTGACGTTATGTTGAAGAGAGTTGGCACAAAGTGGTTAGAATGAACTGAGGGGAAGATGCAATGTGGGTTACGCGAGAAAGAAAATTATCAATGACTTAGAAATTCCGAAATGAAGGTGGCACAAGGCCAGCCAGTTCCAAGGGGTTGAGGCCATAAAAGAAGCAATATAAAAGGCAAAGGGAAGAAACTAAGCTTGTAAATAAGAGTGTGCTGGCGAGCAATTTCATACAAATGAATTAGAGGGCTTTTTTTTTATCAATTTAGTCTGGAATGTCTGTGTAACAGTGACACCATCCTAGAACGTAATTATGATGCGCGTTACAGTAATGATAAGCTAATAAATTTATAGGCATTCTTTGATCGGCAAACATTCATAAACCAACCCTCAATCACTATTTGCTTAGTGATTCACTGCTGCAAAAGTTCATTCGACTTAGCAATCTGAATATCACCTACATTCAAATCCATCAGATGCATCAGCTTCTACTCTTAAAATTCCCACAGTATGTAAACACCTCACTTAACACTTTATAAACAGGATGTGGTTGCAATGAATGAGAGATGTAGAGAGTGATGTGTTAGTCACGGAGGAAAAGAACAAAGAAAAGTAGTTGGTATGAGACGCTGCAAAAATTATGAGTAATAGAGGGAGTGAGGTGGTTTTTGTGGTCTGATGTATAGAGGAATGAAGGATAGGTAGTATAGTGTAGTGTAGTGTAGTGTAATGTAGTATGTATGTATGTATGTATGTGAAAGCGTGTGGTTTAGTGGCTAGGGTATTCGGCTCATGATTGTAAGGTTACGACTGTGAGTTCAATTCCCGGCAGCACGTAGCCTTAAGCAAGACACTTTATTTCATGTTGCTTCAGTCCACTCAGCTGACAAAAATGGATAGCACCTGTATTTCCAAGGGTCAGCCTTGTTACCTTTTGTGTCATGCTGAATCTCTGTGAAGCTATGAAATGCCTTCATCAGTGATATGCATTCTAGTAACATACACCAATGGTTATTGGAACAGGATAACTTAGACCTTGATCAAGCCTTCATCCAAGCACAGACACTAGAGACATCAGAAGCTCAAACTGTAAGTTACACATGCTCAGTTGTTCCCCATAATGAACCCTGTGCTTCGTGACCTACATGTTCTCCCAACCCAAAAGACAAAACTCCACATTTGCCAGGCTGACGAAGAGTGCCTGGGAGAACAGAAAACTGACCACAAACACCAATATTGCAGTCTACAAGGCCTGCGTCCTCAGCACACTACTGCAGTGAGACATGCAGTCTTTACTCCAGACAGTAAGTGGCATCTCAACGTCTTCCACTTTCATAGCCTTGAGACCCATCTTGGATAACAAGTAGACCGAGTGAGTCACCAACACTGACGTCCTCAACCATGTCTAAATACCCAACATATTCACCCTGCTCCAACAGCACCGGCTCAGTCAGGTGCATCATATGCTGGATGAGAGAATCTCAAAAGACCTCCTGTAAGAGAAACTGAAACTTACCACCAAAGAAAAGCATGCCTGAAGAAAAGAAAACTCAGTAGCACCAATGAAGAGCATCATCAAATGCAGTCATTGCATGCAAAATTGCCATTCCAGTGTGGACCTGTACAGCCACAGCAGACGCTGCACTGCCAACCACAGCTGACAAAAATCTTCATGGTCTGTTGAGACCAACGAATGCCTATCATCTATGAGTATATACACATATATATATACACACATAAATGTCAAATGATGAGAATGAGTGCTCAAAACAACATTGGTGGATAGAATTCTTTATTTGTGTATTAAGGCTATCAGAGGTTTCATATTAAAAAAATATCTTAATATCTTAACAATTTTTCAAGCCAATCACATGGAGAAATGGTGTTCATCTCCATATATATGTGTATATGTATATATATATATATGTAGTGAAACTACCTCTCTCACGGTTATATATTAACAAATGCGAGCGTAGCAGAAAACAACTCTTTCCCGCCTGCTGTGTCATCACCTGACTGACTATTATTTGAGCGGCAATTGTCTCCACTCCTTTCGCCCCAGGACGCAAACCGACCAACCGTAGCCACTAATAAGGTCATGTGAGAGAGTGCTTTAGTGATGCTCTCTGGAGCCTATCTGCACCTACAAATAGCCTAAATTATCCGCGCCAGTTCGTCGCGGCTCAGATCCTCACAGATCTGGTCGTTGACCACACACACGTAACACAGCACCAACCAACCAGCCAGTTCCAGCGACGACATCAACAACCACTTCAACTACGTACTACTAGCACCATCGCCAACGTCAACACGACTCTACGTA
>NC_068981.1:108248628-108256694 GCF_001194135.2 Octopus bimaculoides
CTCTGTAACTTTCATAACCTGATCTAACAGCTTGATGCCTCTGTAATTATTTGTATCTAAAGCGTCACCTTTACCTTTGTAGCAGTTGACTATGATGCTGCTACACCAGTCATTGGGTATGACTCCTTCGTGTATCACCTGGTTCGTAATACGGGTGACTAGGCTGTAGCCAACACTGCCAGATATTTTGAGCATCTCTGCAGTGATTCCTGATGGGCCGGGGGCTCTCCCGGTCTTCATACTCTTAATTGCTTTATCTACCCTGGTACTATCAACTCGGATAGCTGGTCCCTCTATTGGGTCGACATACGGCAGGCTCTCTTTCTCCCATTCATTCTCTTTATTAAGCAATCTATCTATATATATATATATATGTATGCACACACACACACACATGTATGCATATATGCCTAAGTGTATGTATATGTATGTGACTCTGTGTGTGTGCATGTGTGTTTTACTGTTTTCTTGCCTTGACATTGGGCAACGTTAGTGAGTAAGTGTCACTGTCATGCAAGAGGTGTTCTTTGTTTCCAACCTACCATGTAAACATGTATGAGTATGGTGAAATATTACTTGAAAATTGGTGAGGATTGGTGACAGGAAAGGCATCCAACCATATAAACTGTCTGATCCATGCAAGCATGGAAAAGTGGACATTTCATATATTTATATATTCCACTTAATGTGTGTGTGCGTGTGTACACACACACACACACACACACTATGCAACTGATATTTTCATCCAAGGCGTTACCACCATATCTAATTGTTCAAGTGCTTTCAATTCTGTGTATATACATATATTTACCTGATTGATGACATTTATCAATTGTTCCTCTTATTGTTTTGATAATGCCATTTTTGAATGTTAATAAAACTGTTGGTATTTTTGACAACATGGATATACTAGTTTTATACTATAAAGTGTTAAAAGAATTTCACCAAAATTATTGTTCTAAACGTAAATTCATTTCATCTTTATCGAGTTCTTTGCTAAAATGCTTTGCACAAAAACCAAAAATAAAAAATGTATTTTTGTGGTATTTGTGACTTATTTCTATTTCTATTTACAGTAGAGTTTTGGTAAAAATGCCACAAGTGAAAAAAACAGGTAAAAATGGCACAATAAGCTTAATAAATATACACTACTGGCTCATAGTCTGTATTATACCAGTTCCATTCTTTACTTTACACACACACACACACATGTATTACATGGAAAAATGTGAGCAAGAGAAATAATATTCTTAAGATTATAAACCTGTACAAGACAAGTTATTACACTTGGAAACGTTCAGGACAAGTTATTACATCTGGTAAAGTACAGAACAAGAAAATTCTTACTTAAAGTATTGCAGCTAAGGATAAAATTTCAAATAAAATATTCAGGTTTAGAAAATATTAGCTTTTATTAAAACTAAAAATTTTATTACAGGTTATTACTTCTATTTGTTATTACTTTTTACTTCTATTAAAAATAACTCAGTTAAGATATTTTCTGCACTTTAAAAAAATTCGTTTTTTTTTTTATTATTAATTAATAATTACAGCATGAAAGGTGTTTATAAGCCATTTAAGAAACACACGAAACCATTAGATTCACTTCAACATTTAAACTTAATTTGCCAAAATATTTTCATCACTGTGAGACTGTGACCTGTTCACTGACAAAATTCTGTGCTGCATCAATTTGCAATTTAATGCATCAATTTTGTCAGTGAACAGGTCACAGTCTCAAAGTGACGAAAATATTTTGACAAATTAAATTTAAATGTTGAAGTTAATCTAATGGTTTTTGTGTGTTTCTTAAATGGCTTATAAACACCTTCCATGCTGCAATTGTTTTCGTTCCACCACACAATCTCAGATCAGGTCACTTGTTATGCAAGTACATCTCCGTAATCAATAATTAGAAATTTGAAAATAAGTTATAAAAAAATAATAGTAGTGCATAATTAGTTAGTACAATAAATAGAATAATACAAAAATTAGTTATATATTACAGTAAAACCTACCTATAACAACAAATTCACAGTAAAATTTGCTTGAGTTATTGCCTAAGTTATTACCAAATCTTCACATTTTTAGTCTTGACCCAATGCCTATTTTTTATATAATGAATTTGCCTTATACTATTCTACTTTGCATAAAACTATATTGGTACTTCTGGCTCTCATTTTTTAAGTATTCTAGTGGGTCAATATTTTACCAAAATGACGGTACCTTTTTAATAATAATGTTACTTTGTAAATTAAAATCAAATGATTTTTAATACTCAAATTTTATCCTTAGCTGCAATATTTTAAGTAAAAATTTTCTTGTTCTGTACTTTACCAGACATAATAACTTGTCCTGAACTTTTCCAAGGGTAATAATTTGTTCTGTGCTTTTCCAGGTTTATAATCTTAAGAATATTATTTCTCTTGCTCACATTTTTTCCATGTAATCCATGTTTTTTCCAGGCTACGCTATTATGCTAATTAATAATGCATCAATTAATAATTTAAGATTTTACCTTATTGAAAATTGAACTTGATAAACTTTCAAAGAGCAACAGCTACTGATGTTACCTATCCACACCAAATTAATGGCAGAGAATTTTACCATCTTGAAGGTTGCACTATGGCTCACCTATCGGTTACAAACAAGACCCCAAAACCCAGTTACCAGACTCACCTTAAGTAATCTAGATTTTGAGTTGGTGATAATAGCAATGACTGTTGCTGATCTAGATCTATCAATAATGATTCAATACAACAGTAATTATGAAAGCATATCAGATATACACAAGTGAAAATTACCTACATTCCCATAATACAAAAATAGATATATGAAAATCCCTTTAATTTAATTTCGATATATTAAATAATAAGTTTAGAATATAATCACTTTATAACAATGCCTTTTCTGGACAGCCTTACTACATGCCTTCAGGTCTGCACATAGAGACACAGCCAAAAATGACTTTATTCTTTCCCCAATAAAATTAGATGTGTATATCTGAAGCATATAACACATTAAAAAATGAACTAGCCTGATTAAATAATTAGCTAAAAAGCAAAAGGAAAGCAACTAAAAAGAAATTAGCAAAAAAAAAAAAAAAAAAAAAAAAAAGCAGAAATCAAGTAAGGCTGAAAGAGAAAATAATAAAAGTTAAAATTACTTAAGTGCAATGCCTTTTCTGAACAGCCTTACTACATGACTTCAGTACTGCCCATAGACACACAGCTAGAAATGTTTATATTCTATCAAGTGAATTTGGAATTTTTTAAAGAAAATAAAGATAAAATAAAGCTATTTGTTTATTCAAATTTATTTTCTTGCAATTATTAATAAGTTATATGCATTTTTATAAGCAAAAAATTATTGATTTCATAACAAGGAACAACAACTACAATATAATCATCGTTTTGAATTTGCAACATGGCTCACCAAACAATAACAAATTGCAAGACCCAAGATTTTCAGTGATTAGGCTCACCTTAAGTCACGTAGATTTTGAGTTGATGAAAATAATAATAACTGTCGCTCAGTGAAATGAAAATAAACACTTTTGTTATGTAATAAATTTAATTAACAATGGTCAATGACATATAATTTATTAAAGCATATAAATGGCTTCATTGCTAATAAATTTAAAATTAAAATTAAAAATAATATAAAATATAATCACTTAAAATTGTACCTTTTCTGAACAGCCCTACTACCAGAACTAGAGGAGAAGTTTCAGGTGTGGGAGCAAGGTCTAGAATCAAAGGGCCTTAGAGTCAATCTAGCGAAAACCAAAGTCTTAATAAGTAGGAAGACAGACAAATCACAAATCCCTTCCGGTAGATGGCTCTGCTCAATCTGTAGAAAAGGCGTAGGTAGAAACTCCATAAGATGTAAGCTATGGACACATAAGAGGGGCAGCAATATCAAAGGGAGGCTAACTGGGAAGATAGTTTTTGTATGTGGCAAATGCTCAGGCGCTATAAACACAGAAAATGTGCAGTGAACAGCTTGTCACATTCCAGGGAGAAAAACTAGTAGTAGTTGATAGCTTCTGTTACCAAGGGGACCAAGTCAGTAGCAGGGGTGGATGCGCTGAAAGTGTAGCTGCCAGAATAATAATAGCCTGGGCAAAGTTCACAGAGCTCCTACATCTGCTGGTGACAAAGGGCCTCTTGCTCAGAGTAAAAGGTAGACTGTATAACGCATGTGTGCAAACAGCCATGCTACATGGCAACGAAACATGGGCCATGACTGCTGAGGACATGCGTAAGCATGCAAGGAATGAAGCCAGTATGCTCCGCTGGATGTGTGATGTCAGTGTGCATACCCGACAGAGTGTAAGTACCTTGAAAGAAAAGTTGGATTAAAGAAGCATCAGATGTGGTGTGCAAGAGAGACAACTGCGCTGGTATGGTCATGTGTTGTGTATGGATGAGGACAGCTGTGTGAAAAAGTGTCACATCCTAGCAGTAGAGGGAACCTGTGGAAGAGGTAGTCCCAGGAAGACATATGATGAGGTTGTGAAACACAACCTTTGAACGTTGGGCCTCACTGAGGCAATATAAAGGAACCAAGACCTTTGGAGATATGCTGTGCTTGAGAAGACTTGGCAAGCCAAATGAGACCATAACTGGCCCATTTAAGAGTACCTTTCAATCATTGGGCAATAAATTGCGTTTGCAAAGCCCTGTTGAGTCAAGTGAAGTCATTGTGGTGGACGATGGCAGTACCGCCTGATTGGTACCCGTACCGATGGCATGTAAAAAGCGCTATTCAGGCATGGTCGATGCCAGTGCTGGTGGCATGTAAAAAGCACCATTCAAGCATGATTGTTGCCAGTGCCATCCGACTAGCTCCCATGCCGGTGGCATGTAAAAAGTACCATTTGAGTGTGGTCGATGCCTGTCCTGGTGGCACGTAAAAAGCACCATTCAAACCTGGTCATTACCAGTGCTGCCTGACTGGCTCCCATGCAGGTGGCATATAAAAAGCACCATTCAAGCGTGGTTGATGCCAGTACCACCTTACCGGCCCTCATGCTGGTTGGACGTAAAAAGTACCCACTATACTCTCAGAGTGGTTGGTGTTAGGAAGGGCATCCAGCTGTAGAAACTTTTCCAGATCAGATTGGAGCCTGGTGCAGCCTTCTGGCTTGCCAGCTTGCAATCAAACCATCCAACCCATGCCAGGATGGAAAGCGGATGTTAAACGACGATGATGATGATTTGTGTGTCTGTGTTTGTACCCCCACCATGACTTGACAACCAATGTTGGTGTGTTTACGATGTTAGTGGGTTCGGCAAAGAATAAGTCCTGGGGTTGATTTGTTCAACTAAAGGCAGTACTCCAGCATGGCCGCAGTCAAATGACTGAAACAAGTAAAAAAAAAAAATTTTTTAAATCAACAGGTTAATTTCGGAAGTTTCAGAAGCTAAGAAGTGTAGGGTTCTTGATCAGTTTATATCTTTTATTATAGTGTTGTGATTTGGGCCATTTAACACCTGTCTTATATATCACGTAGATGTGAGTAGATAAATGGAGAACAACTCTGGTAGAAGGCCAGAAAAGTTTGAGTGAATCAGTAGCCCTTGGTGGTGAGAGATCTCTTGTTTCTCATTTTAACGTTGCTAAAAACAATAAGTAAAAATAAAAACATTTGCTTACAATTTTCATTATTTTCATGTACACTACGATCTCAATCAGATCTCTTGCCAAACAAATACAATTCAAAAACGTACATAAAAGAGGCTTTGCGAAAAATGTAGTTCGAGTGCCAAATTTATTTCTTCATATGCGTTCATACAAATAAGATGTAAATAAAACGTGTAGTTTCACACTCCCTTCTATGTAACGCTGTTAATGGCGAAATTTATTGAAATAAAGTAGCTTGCATACGAACTACATGGTTCCGGGTTCAGTCCCACTGCGTGGCACCTTGGGCAAGTGTCTTCTACCATAGCCTCGGGCCAACCAAAGCCTTGTGAGTGGATTTGGTAGACGGAAACTGAAAGAAGCCCGTCGTATATATGTATATATATATGTGTGTGTGCATGTATATGTTTGTGTGTCTGTGTTTGTCCCCCCAGCATCGCTTGACAACTGATGCTGGTGTGTTTACGTCCCCGTAACTTAGCGGTTCGGCAAAAGAGATCGATAGAATAAGTGCTAGGCTTACAAAGAATAAGTCCTGGGGTCGATTTGCTTGACTAAAGGCAGTGCTCCAGCATGGCTACAGTCAAATGACTGAAACAAGTAAAAGAGTAAAGAGTATCATCTACATAGAAATAAATTTAGCAAGCAACTCAAGAGAAATATATTTGGGACCCGTGAATACATTTTTCTTCCTTTAAGTGAGTTTTATAATTTCATTTCCAAATATTTTGATAGTATTAGCGTTTGTAGTTTCGTACATGAAAACGTAATATTATTTTGTTCACATATATAACAAAACAGGAAGTTGGAAAACTTTTTGGTATTATTTATTGACCATTACACATTTCATTTGCTAAAAGGAATCACAAAGAAGAATTTCTAACAGGTAATTTTGGTCAATATAAAATTTAAGACCAGTTAACGAAAACAAAAAGAAACTCAGCCTGCTAGGTGTTAAAAACTGTGTAGAAAACAAATATGCAAAAAAAAATTTGTACAAACGAACGTGGAGTAGGGAGGAGGGGGAGAGGACTTTCAGAAAATTCACAAGATCTGATTTTTCACTCATAACTTTCAGGAAAATGGATATTGATGAAATTTTATAGAAATACCATTCAAGTGGCACAAATTACGATTATAAAGACATTTCTGGGGGAAATTTTTTTCCGAAAGGGAGGGGGAAAAGACTGTTGGAAAATTCACATGATCCTGTGGGCATATGGCGTAGTGGTTAAGAGTGCGGGCTACTAACTCCAAGATTCTGAGTTCGATTCCAGGCAGTGATCTGAATAATAATAATAATAATAATAATAATAATAATAATAATAATAATAATAATAATAACAACAACAACAACAACATCAAAAAATACCTTAGAAATGAGAACCCAGGTTCGAAATTTCTCCAAGACACCTGATGAAGGCTGGAGGGTATATCAGCCGAAACGTTGTGTTAACAACAAACAAGATGAGGACAAATATCCGTCAAATGTAAATAATGTATATAGATAGATAGATAGATACAACGGGCTTCTTTCAGTTTCTGTCTACCATATCCACTCACAAGGCTTTGGTCGGCCCAAGGTTACAGTGGAGGATTCTTGCCCAAGGTGCCACACAGTGGGACTGAACCTGGAACCATGTGGTTGGGAAGTAAGCTTCTTACCACACAGCCACTCCTGTGCCTATTATGTTAATGTTTTTTATTATTTCGGAATGAAGAACATAAATATGGATGCTGAGTAACTAAACTTGTAGTATTTTGATGGGATTAAGCCAATGAATTAAGCAAGGTAATTGCTTCTATCAGAATCGTTTGCCTTTAAAATGAAAAAAATAAAACTGACGTATAGGACAGATATGTAAAATATATTCCTGTATGCTTCTTTCTCTGTTCATGCGGTTTAGCTGTGGAAATTGTTGCATGCGCGCACACACAAACACGAAAATTCTCCAGCCATTTAGCTGTTATTTTTACCATATCAAGAGCTTCACATGGCGTGATCCTTTTGCTGTTTCACTATAAATCTATGCATGCAGAAACAGACAAAACAGTCGTTCATTTTCACTTTTAGATAGCAAGATGGGGTGGCAAGAGTGATTTAATTCTGGAGTTTTGCATAAAAATTTTGAAATTTAAATTTGTCTCCCAACCCATATTCTTAATTTCTGTATTTTTTCATCGTAAATTGAAAAAAAAAAAAAAAATTTGAAAAATTGAAAAATTGAAACTTGGGAGAATGGAATTAAATTTTTGAAAACATGGTTTTTTACACATTCTGAATCTCTGTCATCAAAAGAATAGGAATCTGGTGAAAAAAAAAAAATCGCTTTTGTGACTGGGTGCTAAACTAGATCCTGGAAGTTATGAGGGGGAAAAAATGGATGGTGTGAATTTTCCAACAGTCCTCTACCCAT
>NC_068981.1:108257346-108274139 GCF_001194135.2 Octopus bimaculoides
GATATATATATTGGCGAAGTCTTTCCCGGTATTTCTATAAAATTTCACCAATATATATATCCATTTTCCTGAAAGTCATGGGGAGAAAATCAGATCTTGTGAATTTTCCATAAGTCCTCTCTCACCACACCCTCCATGTTCGTTTGCGCAATTGTTTTTTTCATATTCATTCTCTACAGCTTTTAACACCTAGCAGGCTGGCTTTATTATTTTTTTTGGCGTTAACAGGTCTCACTTTATATTCATCATCATCATCATCATATTGACCGTAATTTCTTACGTTTATCCAACATGTACAACTTCGTTATTCCTATTAGCAAATGAAACGTGCATAATGGTGAATAAATAATATCAAAAGACTTCCATTTTCCCATTTTGCTATATAATTCCAGTTTTCGCCAAATTTGGTGAAAATCTGTTCAATACACCGCCACAAATTTTTCACAAAATTTGGCAAAAATACTCATAACCCTAACTCTAAAAGCTGAACCCTAACCCTAAAACCCTAAAGCTAAAACCAGTACAAACGCATGAACGATGTCATAAATAACAGTACCACCGATAGTTGTTATTGACAAACAACAGCACTAATTTTATTACACCGCATAACGTTTTGTTGACAATTCACAGCAGTAATTGTTTTCACCTCAATAGACATCAGTGATTGGTTGAAATTACCAAAATACGACAATTTTAACACGAAATAACTTTAAAAAGATAATATTTTCTCAATAACACTAAGAGTAAAAGATGTTTTATATGACACATTCTACCAGTGTCCCAAGTTTGAAAGTGTTTCGTTAAGAAAACAAGTGGCGCCCGCCAAATCAGAAAGATCCAACACAGGTATAATAATATTTATTATTATTATTCATCAAAAAGTAATGCTTCAAATCGTTCCCAAAATTTTTCGGTATAACTACAGATGTATACCCCACCGACTTTGTTGCCTCATAACTTCCGGAAAAATGGACACCTTTTAACAAAACTTTCAAAAAATAACCGCTTAGATCTTGTAAATAGAGTGTATGTAAAGATTTGCTGGAAAAAAAAATGTTTCCAAGGGGTTGAGGAGAGGATTCTCATAACTCAACATTTTCCTTCCATATAACTTTCATTTTTCGTTAAAAAGTGTCCGTTTTTTCTGGAAATTATGAGGCAACAAAGTCAGTGTGTGTGTGTGGTGGTGGGAGTAATATATCTGTAGTTTTGCCAATTTTTCTTTACTCATTCGTTTTGGCGGTGAAGTTTTCCAAGAGGATGTCTAAAGTTTTTTCATTGCACAAGATTTTATGTAAATGCATTACAGCACATTGTGTCAGACAATGTTGCGGCATAATTTTGAGCCCAGCTCAGTGTTTTGGCAAAAAACATCCTGAATAACCTTAGTTAGTGTCTCCAAAGTGTGGTCAGGAGAAAATCTTCGTGGACATCCTGGTTTTCAGAAACATAACAATAACTGATTCGTGTTCTATTCCAGAGCAATCACATATAATACCAATAAACATGGAATTTTCAACCTTTTTTTCCTGATATCCTGCAGGATGTTATGAACATATGCCTCTAAGAGTTCATTTTGTATGGTATCAGATAGGAAGCTGCTGACTTACTTCTGCACCACATTCCTTGGCAAGAATGCTGGTCTGACCAAAGACTGATATTATCAAAAGTGAATTTTACTATCTGCAATCCTACTCATAACAATTACACTCAACCATTTGGAAAAGTGGAAGAGACAAAGCTGAAGAATAATGACAATTTAACCTCATTTCAAACAACCTGTGTCAAGCATCTCAGACAAAATAGATATTGAATCAGTGTGGTCTGCTTTTAAAAATGCTGTATTTGAGTCATCTTACAGTTCTATATTTGAGAGATGAGGAATTATGTACATTATGATGCTAGTGCTGCCTTGACTGGCTTCCGTCGCACGTAAAAAGCACAATCTGATTGTGGTCGATGCCAGCTCCATCTGACCCCTATGCTGTAAAAAAAGCACCCTAACCCTAACCCACTACACTCTTGGAGAAGTTGGCATTAGGAAGGGTATCCAGCTGTAGAAACACTGCCAGATCAGACTGGAACCCCAGTCGAACTGTCCAAACCATGCTAGCATGGAGAACAGATGTTAAACGATGATGATGATGATAACAGGGGACACCAGTGTCATATTCAGATGTGACCTCCACTTCTGAATTTGTTTCTTCATGACTTTTAGAAAAATTCACATTTTAAATCAGAATTCATTGTGAGGAAAAAAACCTGGGGGAAGTTGTTGGAGAGGTAACACACTTCAGCAAAATTTTTGCGATAACTAAGTCAGTTGTCTGAAACTTCTCCCTCTACGCTTTTCTGACATCATCGTTGTCTACATCAAGTCAAATATTTTCAGAACATATTTCATTACAAAATATCCATTTTCCACAAAGCCTTGTGAGTGGATTTGATAGACAGAAACTAAAAGAAGCCCATCATGTGTGTGTGTGTGTGTGTGTCTTTCTTTCTCTCTGTGGTAGTCCCCTATATCACTGCTTGACACCCAGTGTTGGTGTGTTATATCCCCATTACTTAATGGTTCTGCAAAAATGACTGATAGCATATGTACTAGGCTTTAAAAAAATAAGTCCTAGGGTTGATTTGTTCAGCTAATATCCCTGCAAGGTTGTGCCCCAGCATGGCCAGTCAAATGACTGAAACAAGTTAAAATATTAGCATACAAAACTACATCAATACACCAAATTCAAAATCAATGAGAACAAAATTGGAATCTTTTCTTTTTGGCTGCACCTGAGCCTGTTGTTGCCATCCGGTTTCACCAGTCCTCAGTCAAATCGTCCAACCCATGCTAGCATGGAAAGCGGACGTTAAACAATGATGATGATATAATTTTCCAAGCTGAATCTCAGGAGATAATTCGCTTTTTCCAGAAAAATATTAAAAGAAGCTTCAGGGCTTTAATGTTTTATCATTTTTACGCAGTCAGAAAACAAGATTTGGAAGCTGTCATTTTGTGCATGACTGTACGTGTTGTGAACTGTAAACAAATTAAATATTATTGGAATTCTGCTTTATGCATCCTATGAAACCCCTTATGACTTTATTTTTTGGAATCTTCAGAAAATTTTTGTGAATTTGCATTCTACACACAGGAATTCATACAATTATGCAAACACACAAAAAAAAAATTGTCCTTGTATGATTTGAGATCTATTTAGCTGTTATTTTTAGCACATCTGATGGTCACTTCATACTGCATGTGTTTTAAGCACTTAAAAAGTGAGAAAAAGATCACGTGGTAAGCAACTTGGCTTGTTATAATGGAAACAGGCACCTACATGTCTGGCTTTTGATTGGCTAAAATTATCCAAAATTCCCAAATTTTAAATGCTATTAACTATTTATGTATTGATCTATGGTGAAAATGAATTTCATGACATTGATTACTGAACAAAACTGTATCGATACACCAAATATGAACTCAATTGGAACAAAAATTGTAGATATTGAAAAGTGAAAGCCAAGCAGAAAAGATCTTGCAATAGATTGTGATCTAGTTTTACTAATTAATTAAATGACTTCAGTCTAATTTCACAGGAATTTAGTTTACATCACAAGTAATGGTCGAGCCTGATAGGGTACTGTTTTTGACAGAGATTTACGATTGTTTACACAGCAATAAGATTTTTCTCTCAACAATGTTGGCTTCATTAATAAAGTTTCTTCCAACCACTTAGTTTTTCAAATTTTCACCTGATTACTTTAAAAACATATAGTTCTGATGTAGTTTTGGATACTGATAATGAAAATCACACTCATTATTTCTAAAAACAAATAATTAAAAAGCTACATGCACTTAAAGTTAAGTAATTTTAGCCAATCGAAATCATCCATTGTTCACATATCATCTATGCTTATTGCTATTGTCATGGAGATTAACACACACATAACTTTTATGTGGCCTCTTGGCTTGTTAGAAATAGCAGCCAAATCTTCATTCCACTACCTTCCATAACAAATATTCAAAAGCCCACAACAAAATGGATGAAACATTGTGCCACAGCACCATTTATTTCCAGGCTTAAGGAAGGCCCAAGTGCATTCCTCTTGTTGAGTGCTGTTAATAACATTTAAATCAATCTCCACAGATGTAAACTTGGTGGTACTTTGGTACTGGTCTCCAGAGTGGCTATAGTGCACAGTTGTCTCCCTTGCACAAGTACACTGAATGGTTGAATTCTGTTTCAAGAATCCCATATAACTTCTCATAGCTTTCTTTTGGAATTTTCAGAAAATGTTTACAAATTTTCTCTCTACACATGGGAAGTTATATGACAATGAAAAAAATTTTTGTAATTTTTCAATATTTAAAAAAAATTTTTTTTTTTTTAATTTTTTTGAAGTTTTACAAAAATCATAGTTTAAAATAGAGACTGATTTTTCAACTTAAATCCCAGCAATGGATCATTAAATGTGTTTATGGGAAGAAAGATATTAAACAGAATGATAAATAAATGAGGACAGTATTTGGTGGTCGTGAGATGCGCTGAAAATATCAGCACAGAATCACACAAAATTTTATTTATGTTTTGTTTTTCCATAATTGTATGAATTCCAGTGTGTAGAATACAAATTTGCAAAGATATTTCTGAATATTCCAAAGAATAAAGTAAGATATGAGGAGTTATATGGGATTCTTAAAGCAGAATTCTGCCAACTGAATAAGTAAAAGCTAAAACATAATTCCCAAATGTTTAGATCAGTGCTCCACAACCTTTTTTCACTTATATTCTTTGCAAAATTCGGTGGCACACCTGAACTAGAAATATGACTAATAGTATATTTATTTCATTATTTCATATGCCTTTAACCCCCCAACGCGGAGTATAGGCCACTTATAATTGAATTCCATGTCACATAATTTTTCACTTCTGTACTTATACTCTTCCGTGAATGTTCCCCTTTCTCTAGCACTTTTTGTGTTGATTTACGCCACGAGTTCTTAGGCCTACCCCTCTTTCTATATCCATCCGGATTCCACTGTAAAGCACTTTTCCCTACATTTGGTGTGTCTTTTATAATAGTGCTACCAATCTACTTCCACATTTTCTTAAATATTTGCTCCCTAATCGAAACTTGATTTGTTCTTTGCCATAGTTCCATATTGCTTATGTGTTCGGGCCATCTAATTTTAAGTATACTACATAAGCATCTGTTGATGAATGATTGTATTTGCTTATTTGACTTAACAGTTGTTCGCCATGTCTCAGCCCCATACAATAACACCACTTTTACGTAAGTGTTAAAAATTCTTATTTTGTTCTTTATTGAAATTACACTCGCATCGTCTTAGAGCAAAGCGCAGAGTGGAATGCACCGCTTTATATTAATTTTATTGACTTCGAAAAAGCATTCGATAGTGTAGATAGGAAAGGCTTATGGAAAATTATGCAGCACTACGGCATACCAGACAAGTATATATCTATAATAAGAGCAACTTACCAAGGAATGTCATGTCAAGTCTTGCATGAAAACGGAGCTACGGACAAATTCGAAGTAAAAACAGGAGTTCGACAGGACTATTAGTATAGGGGAAAAAAAATTATATTCAGGTTACACTACGGGACACCAAGCATCATCTCATGGCACACCATTGTGCCACACTAAACCAGTTTTGGATACACAAATTGGGAATGAAATGTGTAAATAGAAATTAGCAACAAACAAGAAACTGCCCGGAGGGTGATCTTTCTGCTAGGATATGTAATACATCATTGTATGCATGGAGAACTGAGAATCAATATGACAACTTGTTTACATGCCTTGTGAGTGGATTTGGAAGGTGGAAACTGTGTGGAAACCCCTGGTCTAAATATATGTGTCTCTGTGTGTGGGTCTTTGTGTTTGTTCCCCCCAACACCACTTGAGTAGGGTTTTTGAAAAGATGATGCTAAACCAATGATGATGATGGTACTTATAATATGGAGGGAATTTAGCAGAAACCAAATATGCTAATGCAATCATTGAAATTAGAAAATTACTATTTTTAAAATCTCACAACATGAGATATTCAGCAACAGTACTTTGTAGTAAAGATTGTTTGCCAACATAACATGGCAGTCCTGGTTTAGGATGAATGTTGCTGTAATTTAGCCCCAGGAGACATCATCTCCAGCTGGCTATACGACATGATCTGTGTCCTTATATTTTCAAACAAGGGAATCTAGCATCTCCACTCAGCTCAAAACAATATCTGTGTATCATGATTCCTGGGTTATTTCTCTTCATCAGCACAGAATAATTGTTCAGCTAGAGGTGGCGCTGCCAAATTCCCATTCGAAATATATAGTTTTCAAAGTGACAACTAGTCACTGATTTATAAATTAGAAAATTACTACTTTTAAAATCTCACAACGTGAGATATTCAGCAACAGTACTTTGGAGTAAAGATTATTCGCCAGCTGGAGATGATGTCTCCTGGGGCTAAATTACAGCAACATTAGTCCTAAACCAGGACTGCCATGTTATGTTGGCAAACAATCTTTACTACAAAGTACTGTTGCTGAATATCTCACGTTGTGAGATTTAAAAAATAGTAATTTTCTAATTTATAGATCAGTGACTAACATATTTGACAACCTCAACATTTTATGTAAACTGAGGAAAAAAATTAGGTGAAAGGGGTTAAAAAGTCACATAGAAAGTATAATTCCAATTTGGGTACCAAACATTAAAACCAACTAAAATTGGGTAAAATCGATAGTTATTAACCCCCAATGTAATTAAACAAGTATAAAAACAGGAAACATAAAATGGACACAAAACCTAATAAATTTCTTGAAATAATTGATCTTAAATGCAATTTTTTTGTGGTGGGGGTATTTAGCTTATTTTATGGGGGTAAAAATCTGATTAGGAAGATCAGATTCTGCCGAAATTGAAGAAGGGCCATAACACAAGATAACAAAAAGAAAATATTCCCAACAAATCCCTGGATTGAAACTTTACCATAGTCTACCCCCAACCCCGCAAAAAAAGGAAAAAATACAATGCAAACCAGAATCATTTGCACTAAATTGTGAAAACTGATCATTTATTATTCACAACAAATATTTTAAGAGAAAGGTAACATTCTTATACTACATCCAGTGGATTGTGGTTAACACAAGTTTTGATCAAACTGACAAAGAAGGTTATGAAAAGGATGACTACAAGGCCAAGTATGGAAGGGATTACTATGGGATAGATGGGTATGCTGGTTATATATAATTTAAAAAAATTTATTCAATATTTCTCTAAGAAAAACAAGAAAAAAATCCCAAAACATAGCATTCTTATACCATAACTGGTGGATTCTGGTATTTCTCATGAGATATCCACTGGATGACACAGTGATAGATGGGTATTCGAATGTAATGATGCTATATGACAAAGATTATGAAAAGGATGGCTACAAATTCGAGTATGGAAAGAATGACTATGGGTATGCTGGTTCCTGATCCATTAGCTTCGAAAACTGTTGTTGGTTCTTCATCTGCAAAAGATGAACAAGAAAACATATACTTTTTGTTTTTAATAAAAGATATTTATATCAACCAGGCTGAACCATTTTGATACCAGCCTGCTCAAAACTACTTTTGTTTCTATTGTACAAATTCCCTGTTCTAAAGAGATCTAAAGTAAAACCTTCCATCAAAGCTTCAAATAAACTTGTGTTCCAAACACTAACTTAATAATGACAAGGTTATTTCTCTAAATTCTTTATAACTTGTCAATCTACTTCATTTTTGGTAATATTTTATAGGATTGAGGAAACTTCTCCAGTAGGTATACAGAAGCATAAAAAAAGAAGAGTGCCATTGTTATCAAGTGAACGATATTATTATTATTATTATTATTATTATTATTATTATTATTATTATTATTATTATTATCAATTAGGTGACAAGCTGGCTGAACCATTAGCTTGTCAAGCAAAATGCTAAGAGGCATTTCACCCATGTTTACGATCTGAGTTCAAATTCCGTTGGTGACACCTTCACTTGTCATCCTTCTGCGGTCAATGAAATAAGGACTAGTTGAGCACTAGAGTCGATGTAATTGATTTAACTCCCTTCCCCGAAATTGCTGGCGTTGTGCCAAAATCTGAAACCATTATTATTAATTCCAAGTTGGGTGAAAGTTATGAACATGGCAAGAGTGGATGATCTCACTCTGAGTGTAGACCTGTGAGTTGGAGAGTAGGAATTGAAGGGGACAGATGCCCTTGGTGTTCAAGGAGATCTTGGATGGTGAAATTCCTTGGTTATCCCTAGATACAACACTGTCATCTCTTTCTTTTTTCTTGTATTGTTGTATACTTCCCTTCTTTGTTTATTGTAAACCGTGTATATATTTTATTATCATTCCATAACATGTAAACTCCCTACACTTTATGTCTATCATTGTATTGTCCCCTCATCCTTAGCCTGTGTAGCAAATAAAGGAAACCATGATCATCATCATCATTGTTTAACATTGGATATTTCTATCATTTTTTCCTTTGATAAAGGTAGCTTTTGCACAATCATCATCATCATCATCATCATCATCATCATCATCATCACCACCACCACCACCATCATCACCACCACCACCACCATCATCACCACCACTACCACCACCACCATCATCATCATCATCATCATCATCATCATCATCATCATCATCATCATTATTATTATTAGGGTGGTGAGCTGGCAGAATTGTTAGTGTGCCAGACGGAAAGCTTAGCAAAATTTCGCCCGTCTCTCTGTTCTGAGTTCAAATTCCACCGAGGTCAACTTTGCCTTTCATCCCTTCAGGGTTAATAAAATAAGTACCAGTTGAGTACTGGAGTCAATGTAATTGACTCATCCCCTCCCCACAAATTGCTGCCATTGTGGCAAAATTTGAAACCATTATTATTATCATTATCATCATCATTATTATTATTATTATAAATCATTTCCTTACTGTTTCTCTCCAAATGAATTCTTCCACCGTTGACGTTATTGTCCTCGAAGTCCCAAGTCAAACATTGCTTAGTCACATTTCGGATGAAAATAGTGGACATATTTCCATTATGCGTAACTTTTATATTTTTGTCTTCAGCGCATGTCAAGTCACATTCGTATTTAGCTGTTTTACATTTCCACCCCAAGGGTCTCATCATGTTTGGAATGTTTATAGAGAGGGTGACATCTCTTCCAAGTACAACATTTTCTGAAATAAAGAAATCACATAAGAAGATTACTGTGCAACCACATGGTTCTGGGTTCAGTCCCACTGCATAGCACCCTGGGCAAGCTTCTACTATAACCCTGGGGTTAACCAAAGCCTAGTTAGTGGATTTGGTAGACGGAAACTATAAGAAGCCCATCATATGTGTGTGTGTGTGTGTGTGTATGTGTCATTGTGTCAGTGTTTGTGCCCCACCACTGTTTGGCAACCGGTGTTGGTGGGTTCACATCCCTATAACTTAGTGGTTCTGCAAAAGAGACCAATAGAATAAGTACCAGGCATAAAATAAGCACTCATCAGCAGGGTCGGCGTGTTGTGCTGACGCTGCTGATGAGTCTTTGGTGTTAAAACCGAAACCGTTGATGATCCAGGGATATCATGACTGCCACTCTCAGCCGTTTACAGTTGCTGCCAGTATGTATGTATACAAGTGTGTGCATTGACTGCAGCACCAGAGCACTTTAGCTCTTATGTCTATGTATGTATGTATGTTATGATGTATACATATATATATTTGTTAAGGCGGTGAGCTGGGAGAATCGTTATCATGTCGGGTGAAATGCTAAATTTTAGCAAAATCCTATATGGACCCCCAACAGCCATCTCGACCCCAGATGAAAACCACTGCTCAGTGGACTCCCCAATGCATGTTTCTCGCTCTTTAACCTTCATCAATGGGAAACGCCAAAGGGAGATAACCATGGACAGATTCAAAGCTGTAGCTTTATCTAAAGAACAATATCAGTGGTTGAGTTGTGCTAGTGAACTGCCTGGTCAGAATAAAAATATTTTTAAAAAGCCAAAAAAAAAAAAAAAACCCAAAACAGTGACTAAAACTTGTGAGTTAAGAGAAAGAGATAGAAGACAAATTTGAAAAGACAGTTTAGTTTCAAGGGAGAAAAAAATTTGTAAATCCATTTACCACTTTGGATAATTTCATAACGTTTTGCTCTTGAGAAACCTGAAAAAAAGATGAAAAGAAATATTTTTGATTTTCAGGTTTTACATTTGATCAACAGGATTGTTTACTATTTGTGTTACAATGATTAAATGATAATTAATTCTCGTAGATCTAATTACACATTATATACAGTGGCAGATTGAGAGAAGGCATTGAACATGTGGTTCTCGGTTCAAGCATTAACCATTTAGCATTTAAACTGGCCTTGTCTGGCCTAAACGTTTCACGTTTTTTATGTCCAAACTGGTCCTCTCACACCTACCTTACAATGTCATTCTAAAACTAAACAATCATCAAAATTATCTACAAGATAATGAATGATTAATTCAAAACCTGTTGAATTAATAAGCATTATATTTGATAGATTAATCTGATTGCCAAATTGTTAATTCTTTAGTATTTAAACTTGCCATATCTACCCCAAATATTCTACCTGTTTTATGTTCAAATTGGCCAGATCCAGCCTATCACTCCTACCCTATAATGTCAGTCTAAAGATAAACAATCACATTATCAAAATGTTGTAAGAAGATAATGAATGATTAATTCAAAACAGTGTGAATAAATGAACATTACACTTGACAGAGTGATCTGAACCTTGAATGATTAAACCAACCATATCTGGCCCATATTCAAATTTCTCAACTATCCTATAATGTCATTCTAAAATTAAATGTACAAAACCAGTTGCGTAAAGAAGTACTGGTTTCTAACTGTGGAAGCAACCCATGGAAGAGGTTGACTTGGTAAGACCTGGGATGGGGTGGTGAAATATGATCTTTAAATGTTGAATTTCACAGAAGCGATGACAAGTGACCGAGACTTCTGACAATCTGCTGTACTTGAGAAGACATGACAACCTAAGTGAAATTGTGGATGTGGCCAGTGTTGGTGACATGTAAAAGACACCCCTGCTAGTGACACATAAGAGGTACCCATGCCTCTTTAAAAACACCCGGTAAAATTTATGGAGTGGTTGGCATTAGAAAACCAGGCCAAAAGAAACTGCAGCTCTCCTGCTTATCAGTTCCACTCAAACCGTCTGACTCATGCCAAGAGAGAAAAGCAGTCGCTAAATGATGATGATGATGACAATGATGACGACATTGATGATATATATATATATATTTCTTTATTTGTAAATTAAGACTACTATTGGATTATGATCATAGAAAAAAGACTCTGTCTGATGCAAACATGGAAAAGTAGACAGGCCATTCTCATGAAAGTTAAACCAGAACAGGCTTTCAAGATTTTTCAGATTGCCTGGAGAAACCATTATATACCTGTAAAGGTATGTTCAAATGGGTCATATTTAGCCAGGTATAAATATTGTTACAATTTTTTCCAGATCTACACTGTTTGGAAGATATAGAAAATATTTATCTTGAAAATGTCACTTTTGTCATGCATTGGTAAATGAGAATTGTGACCACAGACATGGTTGTCCAGGAAACTCATAATCATTTTCTTTTATTACAAAGTCAATGCAAATGAATATCAGGAGGCTTTATATGCTGCTGTAACAACATTCAGAGGAATTAGCTTTTAATATTTACAAGTCAAAAAAATTATTTTGTACAATGTCACATAAGCAACGATAAAATACTTTTGGGATTGTTACCAGTAAATTAAATTGATATTAATGAATAGAAGAACACAGATTTTGTTTGAGGTTTTAAATACAAAACAAAACATTCCACTGTCAATAATTTATAGAAAAACAGTGACCGTTCAGTCACAGATGTTGCAAATAACTGGCAAACTCTTTACAAAATGAATATTAGTGATGGAAGCAATATCGATACAAAATGGCAATCTTCATATCTTACTTAATCTGGATGTATTTTAAAACATCTTGGGAGATGCTCTCATATAGATGTATACAGTAATACCTCACTTTATGAGGATCCATTTTACAAGACTGTGAGTTTAGAAGTTTCATTTTTCAAGCACAACATCCAAATTTTGAATGACATGCAAAAGTTTCTACTATCATAACAGATGCTTTTGTTACTAAGAAATTTATAGAGAGCAAAAAACAAGCTTCATCTAAGCAAACAACACCAAACTTGTTTTTAAAAAGAAATCTCCAAATTCTTCTACGTGTGCTTGTGAAACTACAAGGTTATCTACGAGTGCTTGTGAATCGGTAATAGCATCTATGAGTAATGGAGCACATGAGTCTAGCGTGAATGAAAGTGATTCAGAAAACAACTATAATAATAATATTTTTTATTATAAATGATCTTGACATTCTTTTTACTTTACTTAAAATATTCTTTACATTCTAGTGCTGTTTTATTGTCATTTATTTACGAGTATTATAAATTTTATAGGTAAAATATTTTTTCTGGGAATGAATTACGATTTATAACATTGCAACTATCAGAAATTATTGCTCTGCTTTACGAGTTTTCGCTTTACAAGCTGTCTTCGGGAACAAATTAACTCGTATGTCTAGGCATTACTGTAGTGCTTAAAAGGACATACATCTTTTACAGGTAACAATTGTCTGGCATGGGTGTCAGAACTGATAGATCACGTTTCGGTTAATAAATCTATGTATTGTTATCCATGACATAAAAATGTTTTCACTACAATGATACAGTTCAACAGTTTATGAAGTAATTTTCATTTTGAGAATGACCATAGGGTGAATGGTCTGTCTAGCAGCATGACAGGCATTGTATACTTTCTTTCTATCAATCGAAAAGAATTGTGACAAACAACTTTCTGATGGAATCCTATTTCACCAGATGTGTGAGTGGTCAGTGTTTAGTTGATGACATCAATAATTGAGCAAATCACATTTGTGTTGATACAGTGAACGCATTCAGAAATATTGTTATTGTGAAAATTGAATCAATACAATTTTTGAAAACGTTCAAAATGTACCACATAGATATTTCGTAAATTGTGTTGCTGTCATGTATGCCATATGAAAATGGATCAGATGTCAAAAAACGAAAAAACAATGATGATGATGATGATACAAGCACTGTTGTAAAATTATTGTAACTATATTGATTAAAACCAAATAGATAACATATTTGTAAAAACAAACATTAAAAACTTGCAGAAAAAATATTATTCTCCAAGTTAATGTAAATGATATTTGAAACAATTATTTTTAAAAAACTAAATGTTAAGGAAAAATGATTTAAAAAACAAAACTTAAACAAAAACAAAATAAAACTTACAAAAACACAATGCAAACCAAGAGAGCAAATTTCGAAGGTCCATGATCTGAAAAATAATTTTGAAAGCATGAAAACTGACAGCCAGATCATGACTGATATAAGAAACTTTAAATATCTATTTTCACAATATTGTTAGCATGCCAGACAAAATGCCTATGACTTGTGGAAATATAAGGCGTTTTTAAAAATTATTATTTTTTTTTTTACAAAAGGCTTCCCCCTAACTATTTTGAAGTTCATGGTGCAAAATAAAATCCAAATGCAGCTACGGAAGAACACTTCAAGCAAGCCAGCAATCAGCTTCCAGCCATTGTTACTGTCTACCGCCATGTTTGGATTCCTCACATGAGAAAGAAACTTACCAATTCACCTGCCATTTTTGGATACCTTCTTAAACAAGAAAAAAGAAAATTTTTCAGCGGACTGCAACACAGGTTTAGTGACTAAGAAAAAAAAAAATTTGCATTTTATGTGCCAGTTTTGTGACTCTAACAGTATCCGACCTCTCTCCTCCAAAGTCGATGCAGTTCAACGCATCTCACCTACTGAAAGCAAATACTAAAAGAGATGTTCCTATCACTCTATCTGCCAAAGCATTATCTTCTTTTGAGGCAATTAAGAAGGAAATAGCTTCTGTTCCCTTGCTTGCACATCCGGCTCCTGATACTCATCTCTCTTTAATAGTTGATGCATTGGATTCTGCGGTTGGTGCTGTTTTGCAACATACTGCCAACAATCAAACTCAGCCTTTGGAATTTTTTCTCATCAATTACAGCCAGCTGATTGTTGTTACAGTACGCTTGATCGTGACCTCTTAGCGATCTACCTGTCAATTCGTCACTTTCAACATCAACTCGAGGTCCAGGATTTTGTTATTTATACTGATCACAAGCCTCTTACGTTTGCTCTGTCATCCAAATCGGACAAACACTCACCTCGTGCTCTTTGTCACCTGGACTACATTTTCCAGTTCACAAGTGACATTCGGCATATACCTGAAACAGAGAATGTGCCTGCTGATACACTCTCTCGTATCCCTGTATGTTATCTTTCATCTCCTGCTGCAATCGATTTAACTGCCATTGCGCATTGGGTGTTAATCCAGTCCTAACAGTGGCATGTGTGGGTCTCACAGGTCTGGAGGCCAAGCCTACAGATAAATACCAAGGCGAAGGGTGTTGTTATCAAACTGAGAGTGAGTCGTGGGTGAATACACGATGGAATAGCAATTATTTCGTCTTAGTTTTCACTGCTTATAATAAGCACATGACATTTTTATCTTACGATAGGGAACATCATCTCCTCAGCCTAGGGAAGTTATCTTTTGAAGTCGGCGTGATGGGAAAGAATTGATGTCTGTGTGTGTGTGTGTGCGTGTGTGTGTTTTATGGCATTGTGCGAGACAGAAAGTGTGGTGTGTATGTAAAATTGTTTTGTTAGTGTGTGTGAAGAGACAGAGAGAGCAATGTGCTGGTGTGTGTGTGTGTGAGAGAGAGAGACAGAGAGACAGAAAGAGAGAGAACTGAAATTTTTTTTATTCACTTGTAGTGAGTGAATGTGTGAGTGATTGACAGAGAAAAAAAAGAGAGAGAGAGATTAGTGAGGTTTAAGCCTAGGAAGTTTCACCCACTGCCAACATTTTACAGAAATAAAATTTCCAGAGTGAATTACATGGTTCATTATTAAATATATATATATATATCGTGTATATTTGGTGTATATATATACATATATATAATAGCATGTATGTAGACAGGTAAAAATTCAGACAAACTGGTACGTCAAAAAAATGGATTAATTCTCAGCAAAACACTTTTTTATGCTAGACAAGTCAAGCTTTTTTTTTTCATATTCATTTAGAGCAAGTTGTTTTACACCTATTACACTATTTTTCTTTTGTTTTTGTGCTCGGGTCAAACACTTTAATTTAAACGCATTGGTTATTTTCTGAGCCCTCTTCCCCATTTGTCAGCGCGCACTTTCTTCCTCATATTGCTTTAAAACACAGTGCATTACAACTATTACACATTTTGGTTTTCTGAAATTGAAATTGTGAAGTTGCGATTTTTGCAAATTCATTTTTTTCAGAATTGAAATCTCCATAGCCTAAAACGTGGGATTCCCTAAAAACAAAAAACAAAAAAAAATTAAGAAGCGAAGGGTTCCATATACGACTGCTAGGACGACAACCACCGATTGTCTGCCTGAAGGATATGTATCGCACCACCGATACCTTTTTTTTATTAATAGTTTAACAAGTTGGTTAAAAAAATCCCCTTACTTTAAAAGAGTTTGTAGGTGATAGGGCCACCATCCTTGGGTAACCCTATCCTGTACAATCAATTTTCTTTAACGAAGAAAACAAAAACACTGAATGAATTGAAAAACAGCATAACAGATATCTATTACAAGTTACTCAGCCTTACATCTTGGGGTAACGGATTTGCCAGGTAACCCTTTATGGTTGGTGTGAAGATGGCGTCGGTGTAGTTGTGTGGTTGGTTAAGTTATTCTTCACTGTCTCCGTAGTAGACTGTTTTGACTCAAGGTAGAGTTGACAGAGCGGCTCTTAGAGATGTCTGGTTCCCTCAAACGTTTAGCAGCTAAGAGGTCGAGAAAAGGTGGAAATGCTTGGATACTGGATAACTACACATGTGCATAAGAGACTTTCCACATTCCTTCTGGAAGACATGTCCCTGTGCATGCATGGACAAACTCTCCAAAATGGCGACTGGTATCAGGCGCCACAACAAGTTAAGTAACAGCTCTAATGTTTTTGGAATGAATTGAATTTGGAAATCAGTATGTGTCTTCTAGTCAGCTTCTCTGATTTAGTCTGAATATGTTTGTTCAACCAATATACTTCATTCACTTAAAGCATTAGAAGTGCCTTACATGAGAGATGGAGTGAAAAGTAATGGGAGTAGAGTAGAGTATAATACTACACTAAGATGATTAGTTGAAGAGAATGGCGTATATATAAATGAAATTAACGTATAGTAGTAGTAGTGGGGGTGGGTGCGCTGAAAGTGTAGCTGCTAGAATAAGAATAGCCTGGGCAAAGTTTAGAGAGCTCTTACCCCTGCTGGCGACAAAGGGACTCTCACTCAGAGTAAAAGGCAGACTGTATGACGCATGCGTACGAACAACCATGCTACATGGCAGTGAAACATGGGCTGTAACTGCTGAGGACATACGTAAGCTCGCAAGGAATGAAGCCAGTATGCTCCGTTGGATGTGTAATGTCAATGTGAATACCCGTCAGAGTGTAAGTATCTTGAGAGAAAAGCTGAACATTAGAAGCATCAGTTGTGGCGTGCAAGAGAGACGATTGCGCTGGTATGGACATGTGGTGAGAATGGAGGAGGATA
>NC_068981.1:108274334-108277169 GCF_001194135.2 Octopus bimaculoides
TCTTGAGCGTGGCCGTTGCCAGTACCGCCTGACTGGCTCCTGTAGGATTTTCGAGCGAGATCGTTGCCAGTGCCCCTGGACTGGCTTGTGCGGGTGGCACATAAAAGACACCATTTCGAGCGTGGCCGTTTTCGTGCGGGTGACACGTAAAAGCACCCACTACACTCTCTGAGTGGTTGGCGTTAGGAAGGGCATCCAGCTGTAGAAACTCTGCCAAATCAGACTGGAGCCTGGTGTTGCCATCCGGTTTCACCAGTCCTCAGTCAAATCGTCCAACCCATGCTAGCATGGAAAGCGGACGTTAAACGATGATGATGATATAAATGAAATATTAACGTATATATAAATGTTATGTGAACAATAATATATATAAGATAAACTTACTTACATATTATATGGCAAGGTTTCCTTGAAACAGATGTTCGGCAGCCAAACAAATACTAGCGGACTGCATAAATCTAGAAGAATGTAATTCATATCTGTAAAGAAAAAAAGGTGTGGCTTTCATTCACACATTACACAGTGAAACATATATATAAATCTGTTAAAAACTTCTTTATGTACCTCACTTCCCATGAGATTTTCAAAAGTTTCTTATGATCTTATATCTTACTTCGTTTACAATTTTAATTTATCGGTGTTCCTTCGATATAACTCAGTTGTTTCCGTAACAACTTAACAATTCACTTAGGATATCTCCGTAACAGTTGCTGAAATAAGAGGAGTTGAAGAAAGCTAAAGGGTTGTGTGTGCGTGCGCGCTTGTTCTTGTCTCTGTGTGTGTGTGCATGTGTGCTTTGTGTGTGTGTATGTGCTTGTTCTTGCCTCTGTGTGTGTGTGCTTGTTCTTGTCTCTGTGTGTGTGCGTGTGTGTCTGTGCCAGTTCTGTTTTTATCAAGTGACCATTGTGAGAAATTGCTGGCAAGCATTAGGAATTTTTCAAACGATAATTAACCCTTTCGTTACTATATTTCTGACCAAAATACACCTCTCATCGACTGGCCCTCTCCTCCAAAATTTCGGAACTTGTGCCTAGACAAAAAAAAAAAAAAAAAAAAATTAAAATTGATTTAATCACTGTATCTTTCAATGAAACTTGCTTTGAAATTTGTTGCACACCTGCACGACTTACATAATTTCAACCTCTGTCAGAACTGTATGTGTACTTCCATGCAATGAATGTTACATTTGCTTTCCAAAGTGTAATATCCTGCCTGTATCCTTCAATGTATTCTGCTTTAAAATTTATTGCACAACTGTTAAATAATTCCAACCTCTGCCTGAACTCAGTACTTCTATGGAATGAATGTTACATTTGCTTTCCAAAGTGTAATATCCTCCTTGTATCTTTCAATGTGCCCTCTACAGGTCACTAAATATTGAGGTATCTTGGAGTCACCTCCTTGATGATGGATGCGATGTATGCATTCACCACCTCCACTCGACCTTTTAGGGTGTCCAACCATTTCGGACGTGTGGGCTTGTGCCAAACGGCTGCTGTCACATGTGGGACGAGCCCGCCTGTTAGCCGAGTCTATCATGAAAGTTGCTCCACCACCTTCCCTTAACTGAGAAGACAAGGCAGTCTTCATTGTAGTGGTCGCCATGGTGAAAGAATGTGTGTGGTGGACTTGAGCAAAAGGTTTAGAGACAAACACTTACCTCTCTGGGCAATCGCTCATCAACTTTTTCAAGTATCACTTGAAAAGGAAGGTGAGAATAGAGAGGTAAGTTTTGTCACATAAAAGTTTCAATAAAAGGCGGGTGAATGTAGCAAAGATGATGCGTGCAAGTAACGAAACCACTTTGAGCATGATCCTGTAAGTTGAAGAAAGAGAGAGAGAAAGAGAGCACTCCCTGCCTGAGGTTACCGTGGTCTTTTCCGTAGGCTTTTCTTTCCACGGATAAACCTAATCTTGCTTTTTACACTTTTAAAATTTTTCTGTGATACATGACCCTCCCACCTCTTTTTTTATTTTTATTCTTCTCATGATCCTTTTGATTGGAATTTTATTTTTCTGCTTTTTACGTTTTTTTTCTATTTTCGAAAAGCAAAGCTCTGCATTGTATTTTGTCCCCTCTGTGTTTGGCCCTGTGTGGCTTATAAAGAAACTTATCTATCTGTATGTCTGTCTGTCTGTCTGTCTGTCTGTCTGTCTATCTATCTATCTATCTATCTATCTATCTATCTATCTATCTATCTATCTATCTATCTCATCTAACTAGTTATCTATCTATCTATCTATCTATCTATCTGTCTATCTATCTATCTATCTATCTATCTACTTTTTATTTGTTTCAGACGATTGCGGTCATGTTGGGGCACCGCTCTGTGGGGGTTTAGTCAAATAAATCAATCCCAGGACTCGTATTTTGAAGCCTAGTTAGTACTAATTCTAGTGTCCTCTTTCGCTGTGCCGCTAAGTTACAGGGACGAAAACACACCAACACCGATTGTCAAGGGGTGGTGGGGGGCAAACACAGACATATATATATATATATATGTGTGTGTTATTTTATTCAATCATTTGACTGTGGCCATGCTAGAGCACCGTCTTTAGTCGAAAAAATCGACCTGCAGAATGTAACCCTAGTACTTATTCTATGGGTCTTTTTTTGACAAACTGCTAAGTTATGGTGACATAAGCACACCAACATCAGGTGTCAACCGATGGTGGGTAGGAGGACAAACACAGACACAAAAATATATGTATTTATACATGCAAGAGTGGCTGTGTGGTAAATAGCTTGCTTCCCAACCACACGGTTCTGGGTTCAGTCCCACTGCATGGCATCTTGGGCAAGTGTCTTCTACTATAGTCTCGGGCTGACCAAAG
>NC_068981.1:108277179-108278036 GCF_001194135.2 Octopus bimaculoides
TTCCCCACTCTCGCCTCCCCCACCTCCCAACACCCTCACATCACACCACACATCACTTCACAACACACACCACACACACACTACAACTGACCAACTCCTTTCTCCCCTTTCCATTTTTTCACACCTACATACACACATACATACATCAAGATCACCAGCATTCTCTCTCACACACACACAGCTCCTCGTATTTGGGTCACCGTTTCTTTCCCCTTTTGTTATCTCCCCTTTTTCTTAGCTCTCCTGCGTGAACTTTCTGTCCGGCAGTCGCCATGATAGATCACTGACCAAAACATTCAATGTTTTTTCTCCGTGTTTTTCTCCTTGTTTTCTCCGTATTCTTTCTGTTGAAGAGCGTAGCTCGAAATGTTAAAGACTTTCTCTATTCCTGAGCATTAAACTAATACATCCTTTTGTTGTTTACACCACTTGTCCTCGTCTGTTGTTTTTTTCGTAAATTCTCCCATATATATATATATATACATGTATATGTATAGCTGTATATGTATAGATGTATATATATATAGATGTATATATATATATAGATATAGATGTATATATGTAGATGTATATATATAGATGTACATGTAATATGTACACATATATATACACATATGTACATGCATACATATATACACTCATACATACATACATATACCTACATGCACACACACGCACATACATAGGTGCAGATATGGCTGTGTGGTAAGAAACTTGGTTCCAAAACACATGATCCTCAGTTCAGTCCCACTGTGTGGTGACTTGGCATGTGTCTTCTGCTATAGCCTCAGACCAACCAAAGCTTTGTGAGTGGATTTTGTAGACAAAAACTGAAAGAAATCAATCGTATATATATA
>NC_068981.1:108281150-108282107 GCF_001194135.2 Octopus bimaculoides
TACATATATGTACATATATAACCTTACTTATACATATATAAACAAGTATACACAATCATATTGACACTCACACACGCTCACAAATATACATATTATCTTAAAGTATACACGCATATACGCTTAACCATCACTACACCTATACATATACACACACACACATACACACATACATATATACAAATATGTATGACACTAATACAAGGATAACGGTTAAAATTCAAATATGCATTTTTTTCTCCATAAACATACCACACATAGATATATCTACACACACTCATATCTACACATACTCATACGCCCATGCATGCACACACTCATAGTCACATACACAACGCACAACACATGTGCACACACACATGCATCTACAGACACGCACATACATATCAAACTATATACGCTCATACGGTTATATATAATAACATATATGTATGTATTATGCATCTCAACATGTATGTATGGAAAGGAATTCCACATGAAAAAAGAGAAAGAAGGGTGACTATAGAGGTGTACTCCCGTGTGGAATCTGGATGTTACCCCACTCGGATTTACGGTTGAGAGAGGGTTTGTACTCCTGTATACAGACAACTTCAGTGACCTGTCTCAACATTGCATCAGTGGGATGTTTGGACAAGATATTTAATTTAAGTCTCCCTAAGGAGCCCTTGTGGCAGTCTACAGCATGCTGATAGAAGATGGAGTTTGGAGTTGGAGTTGGTAACGTCCTGTACCCTGATATGCATCTATATACACATGTAGATGAAAGTATATACATATATGTGTGTATACATGCATATATATTTTTTGTATTATACATCATTGAACGCACACGTCCATTTTGCAAGTAAGACTGTACTTTATTATTCTGACGTGAGTCTATCTATCTATCTATCTATCTATCTGTCTTCCTCTATCTTTCTATCTATCCCTCTATCTACCTATCTATCTTTCTTCTTACCC
>NC_068981.1:108282856-108292319 GCF_001194135.2 Octopus bimaculoides
TATATGTAAGTGCATGTCTTTCTCTCTGTGTTTCTCCCTCATCACTGCTTCACATCTGCTGTTTATTTACATTCCCATAACATACTGGTTTCACAAGAAGAAACTGATAGAATAAGTACCAGGCTTATCAAAATAAAAGAAAGCACTAGGCAGTGTCTCATATTTTTCTTTGCCCACTCAGTGGTATCTATCAATCTATCTTTGTGTGTGTGTGTGTGTGTGTCTGTGTGTGTGTGTGTGTGTATATAATACACACACACATACGTGTATGTATATGTGGATATTCATATCTATTATATAAAAGTTAATGTCTTTATGTGTGTTCGTGTGTTACTTATACATTCAAAAACTACTGCACCGATCCTAATGAAATTTGGAACACAAAATCCAAGCCTAGGGAGAAGGGTAATGCTGTGTGTTTCATACAATTTCATGGGCCAAAATTACTGAATGGATCCTTATGATTTTTGGAACTTAGATTCAATGCATAAGGGCAGGTATAATGCAGTATGTTTGGTTTGAATTTGAGATGGCTTAAAGGAGGCAGAACCCTCATGGAAATTCATAAATTTTTGATGTTGATGAAATTTCAACTATGGGTAATTAACACACATCAAGATGTATTCTCAAACTTTCCACTTCTCCCACTAGGGAGTCTCACAAAAGACTCCCTAGTGGGGGCCTTAACTCCCAAATTTTAGTCATTTTTTATTAACCAAAACTAGGTCAAAAGTACTGAATGGATCTTTACGAAATTTGGTAATTATATTCTATGCATAAGGGCCATAACCCCCATGAAAATTCATATATTTTTGCTGTTGATGAAATTTTAATCATAGATATTAGACACAAATGAAGTAATATTTCTAAAATTTCATCTTCTTAGAAGTTAGAAAGACCTCTTCATGTGGACTTAACACCCACAATTTAGTCATTTTTCCTAAGCGAAGACGAATACAGTTGTACTCTTGGAAGCTGTAGGGTCACCCGAGCACAAAAGATGAGCGTTATTTGTAATTCAATGGTACAACAGTGTAAGAGTTTGCTTTGAGATATACTTACATTGTGATTTCTGCAATGTGGTGCATAAATTGTCAAATAAATGAGAGGCATTTTTGCCTCCACTGATTCAGTTGCAAAGTGTTGACTAAATTTATTTCCTTGCAGACCTCCTTTGAGTCTTTTTATCATCACTGGGTAACACATAATCCCCAGGTGGTAACATTGATTTCAAGGCCTTCACAGATGAGTGACTGGTTATTCAAAGACATTTATAGATTGGAAATATATTCTGTCCAGTCACCTGTCAGTATAGTGGTCAGTTGCAAACTCCAGAGGTGACACTTTCATTTCCCCTTAGCCCTCACATCACACAGTTGTTAATGTTTATTTCAGTTGTGTCTCACCCTTCCAATTGCTACAGATCCTTAATGCATCTTAAAGCTGTGCCTGTCACCTGTATGGTGAGGAATTCTAGATTGGGGAGTAGCAATGACTAGGGTAGGGTAGCTGACTGCTTATTGTGATCATTTGTCTTTTGGTTTCCTGTAGCTTTGCTCTCTTTTATAAACCCAGTGAACATACATATATATTTCCCACTTCAAAGAAATTCAAACAATAGATATAACACCCAAGTCAAAAAGATTCTCAACAATTCAACTTCTCTGGTTGACATTAAGACACCCACCCCCAATAGGGGCCTTAATTCCCACATTTTAGAGCTCCATAACCTCCATTTTTCAGGAGCAAAATCCTTTTAACAAGTTCCATAAGACTGGAATTTTGGAATCTGCATATAAAAATCAGTAGTATGGGATACATGTGTCATGAATAGAATTTTTTACAGTGTGTAAAGAGGGAAAGAACCTTCATCTGTAATTTTGATGAAAACCAAATCATAGGTTTTCCAATTCATTATAGAAAATAGAACGGAAAAGTCTAATTCTTCCATTGCATGTAACATGGGCAACGCCAGGCATCTCTGCTAGTAAATATATATTTTCCTCACCACGGTACACAGAAACAATCGTAAACTCACTCTTACTCTTACCTTTCTTAACTAATTAAACAATGGCTTCCTAGTACAAAAGACACACTTCTTATTGCTTTTTTCCTCCATTTTCTTTTCGTCTGTATGTATATATATATATATATATATATATATATATATATATATATATATATATATATATATAGTAATGCTGGTATCATTTTGTACCCTTATTTATTAATTTGCCATTAGGCTTTAATTGCTAATGGGCCACCCATATTATGATATATTTAATAAGGCGAATTACCCTTTAACCTTGAGTACAGTAAGATCCACAACTGACGAGAACTAGGATTAAATTAATCAGAGTTCGAAATCACATGATATGGGTATAACTGTTACTTCATTTGTGAGTTCGTCTCACCACGGCAAGGTGCTCTCTTTCATCAACTCACTGGGTTAGTGCTTTTTTGTGGCTTTTATTTTGACTCTTATTTCTAGCAATGCTATACTATTTTGTACTCTTGTTTATTAACTTGTCTTCAGATTTTACTTGATATAGCATATGAGTGGCTGTGTGGTATGTAGCTTGCTTACCAGCCACATGGTTCCGGATTCAGTCCTTTTATGTGGCACCTTGGGCAAGTGTCTTCTACTAAAGACTTGAGCCGACCAAAGCCTTGTGAGTGGATTTGGTAGATGGAAACTGAAAGAAGCCTGTCATGTGTATATGTGTGTGTGTGTATGTTTGTGTGGCAGTGTTTGTCACTCCAACATCGCTTGACAACCGATGATAGTGCGTTCACCAAAAGAGACCGATAGAATAAGTACTAGGCTTACAAAGAATAAGTCCTGGGGTCGATTTGCTTTACTAAAGGCAGGGCTCTAGCATAGCCAGAGTCAAATGACTGAAACAAGTAAAAGAATAAAATAATACATAAATATATATCATCATCATCATCATTTAGTGTCCGGCTTCCATGCTGGCATGGGTTACCTTGTTTGACTGGAATTGGTAAACCGGAAAGCTATACTCGGTTCCAGTCTGATTTATATATACACATATTTGGCATTGGTATAAAAGATTGTGGTCAGCGGTACCATTGGGAATACTACTGAAGACTGCCGTCTGGTACAATATTGAAACAAGACAACTCACACACATGCCCGAACGCATGCACGCACATGCATGAGTGTGTGTACTTGTATTCTTTTAATGATAGTACTGTGGCCATGCTGGAGCACCACCTTAATTTATTTTCTATTAGTTTTGTTGTTGCTTTTTGACTGGAAGGTGGTCTATGATTGAGTTTTCTAGCAGATGATTTCCCCTGAGTGCATCCTTGAATGGATATTTAAATGTTTCAGTAGAAGTCCCTTTTATATTTCTGATTAATTTAGATAGCTAGTTGAACAATTGGGGACCTCTAAATATCAGACAGGTACAATTGGGTATTTTTGCTCATGATTTCGAAGGTAGTATATTTGGAAGCTGACTGTGTATAAGAGTTTGTGCATTAAAATTCTTTCCAATGCCGAAGTTTGGACCATCCGTCCGTGATAGTCCTGGGAATATGTCGGCATTTGAAATAGTACCTTTAATGATTTCATGAGGTAATTTTTGCAATATGGCTGGGAGACCATCTGGTATAGATGCTGAGTTTGAATCTGAGTTATTAATACCTGCAAGTATATCATCTTCTATGTTATCATTAATTTTTCGATGTGTTTCTGCAGTTGAGTTGTGGGGATTAAAAAATTCGTTTGGATTATGTATCATTTTGTTAACTATAAGTTGGGAAAATGCATTGTTATATTCTTCACTTAAGAATGTGGTTATTTGTGCAGGATCATTAGCATATGATGCATTCTGATCCATTACAGAATCAATCTGGTTATGTGTTTAGTTCTGTTATGTATTAGTTTCTATCTATCTTGTGGAATTAATTTCTTGTGGGAGTAGGCGTTTATTTGGGACATGCTTTTGACAGATCTTGATTATCTCTTCATACAAAAACTTCATTCCCACGTTAATATTGAGGTTGCTAATACTCTGAAACCAATTTCTTTTGAAGATTTCGGCTTCAATATCTCTCCAGTTGGCCTTCCTGAAACTTAAGTTCATGATGAGTGAGTTATGTTTAAGGTTATTTGAGTATGTTGCCCTCTTTGTACCATATACAGATAATTCTATAATGCTTTGCTCGGAAATAGTGGTGAGAATGACCTGAACATTGTGAATGAAGACTAGGCCGAGTATGTTATTTTCCCTAATTGGACGGATAATGATTTGTTGTATGAGAAAGTCTTTAGTGCTATCGAGGAGAGCGTTTGTATCCTTTCCTATTCAGTTGCTTAGTTCCAGGTTGACATAACCCTCAGAGCAGCTAAGACTAGGAAAATTAAAGACCCGTGTTAAAAGTATATTAGCCTGTGTGATGGCCTCAGCTAGGGTTAGACTTATGAGCGACAAAGCATCTCTGAAGTGATCTCTATGGTTAACCACGTCAGGAGGACGGTAGGTAATGCTTATATTTTTTTTCTTTCATATAGATTAGTTTGAAATTGTTGAATACATTTCTTGTTGGAACTTCGCAAATTAGGTAATTTCGGAGCTGGTCTGCAATCATTAAGAGTTAATTGTTTCCTTTCAAAGTTTTTTTTAAAACTATTTTACAAAGGTTCTTCTATAACGCACATTTCAGTCATTTAGACTAATATTTCGAAAGTTCAAAAGATTTTATAAAAGAATTATGTGCACGTGTGTGTGTCTGTGTATCTGAATTGAAAGCTAATTTGAATAACACAGAAAATAATCTTTATAAATCAACAAAGCAACGAAAGATCCAGGTCAAATGGGAGAAATTCCAACTTATATGGGACAGATAATCAAAAAAAGTCCAGCAATGTAACAATGAGCACTAAATATCAAAGATAAAAATAAATAATTTTGTTCTGTTGGCAAAACTTCGGACCTAACAACTTAAATGAATGAAACACCCATGTTTCCAGAGGTGACTTTAATCAAACCTCAAAGAATGGCTATGAAGTTGGAAAATGTGGGTCGGTTTGTTCATTTGGAATATTTATTGTTGGCTCTTGAGAGATAGTTATGTTCTTATTGCTACTGCATTATCTAATTTTATCGCACTGGTACTGCATATTGTATGCCATTATCCCAATAGTGGTGGTACTACTATAATGGATACAAACCATGTTACAGCATTTGGCGACAACAGGTTTGAAGCTCACATAGGTTGTAATTCACCTGCAAACCAAGCATTAAATTCTTTCCTACCTGATTGTCATCCTTATGAAATTCTCTTGCCCATGTATTTTCTTCTGCAGCCATCCATATATTAGTCAAGATTAACTACTTCAATCTTACAAGTTTTAACGACACAGCTCTTGCCTTTTGTCTCAGAAGGAATGCAAAAGCCAAGGATACAGACCCCTTTATCCAGCCAAATTGTTCATATAAAATTAAGCACCAGTTATGCACTGAGATTAATATAATTGACTTACTCATTCCCTCAAAAACCAGGCTCCTGCCAATATGCTTGAATTACACTATTCTACTTGTTTCAGTTGATTGGATAATAGCTAATAAGGGGAAAAAGCTAACAAAATAGTTGAAAAAAAAAAGGGCTTTCAAATAGTTGCTTCATTTCCTAGAAATAGCAGCCAAATCTTCCTCAAATCAAACTCTACCATCATTTAGAAAATGTGTTACTGAGTACACAGTACATAGAAAATTACCGAAAATTTTTTGAAAAGAATTGCACCAAATTTGGCAAAAATAATCATTGGGTGAGTGGTTTGAAACGAGATTATCTTCAAACATACATTAATACAAACACAGATACGCACAGCGTAATTTATTATATAAACAATATATGCGTATAGATTACCATTTTTCTGTAATTTTGTCTGCTTCAAAAGAAAACAAACCAAAAAAGCAGATGAAATATGTCATAATTACCAGAGAATAACAATTTTGACACCGGCAAAAATTATTGTCGACAAAAACAGCAGTAACTGTATTCAGCTGAATAGACGTCAGTGATTGGTTGAAATTACCGAAATACGACAACTTTTAACATGAAATAACTTGCAAGATAGAAAGTTTTGTTACGAAGGCTAAGAGAAAAAGATGTTTTATATGACACATTCTACCAGTATCCCAAATTTGAAAGTGTTTCATTAAGAAAACAAGTGGCGCCCATCAAATCAGAAAGATCCGAGATTTATTGATGTTTGTGTTTATAGCGTATTGCTATTTTGGTTTCTGTTTCTATTTTCTTGGGTTTGGAGCTGTAATATGAAGGATCAGCCATAGATCAGGGAGGTGTGGCAGAGAAGCAGAAGACTGAGTTAATGACGGACATGTTCCTTTATTTGCTGGTTGCTGTTCTGCCCCATGAAGCTGGAATGATGGTGTCGCGCTTGAACAAAGAATCCCATAAAGTAGATTTGCTAATGATGAGTGGATATCGCTGGCTGCTCTTGGCTCAACGCTTTCGCCATTCTATTCATGAGGCCTTGGTAAAACAAAATGTAGAATTTGTATATTTTAATAAATTATACGACTGGGTGAGGAGGCTTGATGTTCCAGTATCTACGTCGGTTTTACTTAAATGTAAAATGCCCCCAAATGACCGTGTACACAGATTTTATCCTCAGAAATCACCCTAAATATAGCAACAACAACGATCATCATCACAGCAACAGCAACAACACCACTCAACTAATACGATAAACATGTGTGTTTGTTCCATATTTCTTAATAATACTGACACAGTCACAACACACGATGACAACAAACGCCTAACAAGGTCTTGGATTTCTTGCAAAGACTTAAGACAACAGATTAATAATTGATGAAATTGAGATGTTTGGTCATTCATGGTTTTTGTTAAGAATCTAACCGATATAAATAGAGAAATCACTACAAACAATACAGATTAAGTGAGGTTTACAATTAATATTTCTAATAATTTGTAACAAGGGAATGTTATAAAATATTCCGCTTATAAACTGTAATCAAAGACAAGCATTACGTAAGAATACCGAAGAGAAAACAAAAACATTTAAATTAATAAAACAATGAGATAAAATCTGTTGATCTGTTGCTAATGAGCGCTGACGGCTCAATTATCGGCATCTCAGAGCAACCACAAAACTAAAACAAGTATCAAAAAAATTATTAGAAAATATAAAATTGATAAAAGAAATCCTAACAACGCTAGTTAGATTTGGAATATATGATTGTTTTTACCTGTACAACACCAAACATTTCCTGATAACAATAGACTCGTCCAGAACTCTTTCAAAGAAACGCAGCGTAATGAATCTTTTGACAGTTATTGTTGAGAGAAGTACCAGACAATATGCCTGTTACAACATCTGATTCCGAGGACAATATCGATACAAAAAGCAGCTCCAATATGTCTGCAGAAAATCCAGAGTCCAGTGAAGTTAACCAGTCGGCAGATTCTGATCAAATTAAGCGATCTAGAAGACAGCGAAAGAATATTCGCCGCCGGGAACTTCTCAAAACTGTGAAAAAGAAACCTCCGGTCAAGCATGCACCTCAGATATACAAACCCGTCTTGAAGGAATTTACTCCAATAATTTATACCTGACTTTAATAATGGTCACTGAATATTGTTTTAACTGTAATGGTGTTTGTTCAAGTTGTCTTACATAAAATTTTGTAATTTAACTGTATCTGGGTTTTGTGTCCTAAACCTTTCCACGCCAAATTTTGTTATCGTTCCGCATAAGATAGATTCTTTTTTAATAGAAGTGCTGTAGTTTTAGATTTATAATTCCATTGCTATTCTATTTTCATTGCAAATCAATATAAAAAGGTGTTGCTTCGGCGGAGTTTTGCAACAGCTAGCACTGCTTCGTGGGAAACGAAAAGGGGAAAAGAATGGAATAGAGACTTTTTTATTTAATATTTGTGATTGCTATTCCAAAACTCCGTCATTTGATTTAGGTACAACTGATTTATCTATCAAGGTACCTAATTATTGGAAAGTACTTTTGCCATAAAAATGTCTTCAGCCTAGCCCTAAAGGTTTGTATTTGTATTTACTATATTATAAAACTGGTCTTGAGTTCCATACTAAATTTTTTTCATTTTTGTCACAGGCCTTCAAAAGGCTTATAAGCTTCTGATTTTAATTTTTCAGTTTTTTTCTCTGTTTAATTATTTAGTCTGTACTTGGCCGACATAAATTCATCCGTTTGTATCCATGACATTTAAGTTCATCTGTAAAAACTTCAGCCACTTCAATCTTTAAAACCGGTAAACTTAAACCAATTGTTATTCTGCCACTTCTTTCCTAAGACTGGGCAACCTTTTTAAATATGTAGCTTAAGTAGCATAGCGTATCGATTTCACCTTTTTTATGGAATTTTCTGAAAAGTAATTTTATTGGTTTGCACTCTTGCTGTGCTCATGAAAATATTGGGGATTTTTTTTTTTAAATTAGTTAATTGTTCCATGGCGACAGTTGTTTTAATCTGTATAACTTACACATAAGTGAAAGGTACGTTAAAAAGCCAGATAGCCAGTGATTTTGGAACAAGATCCTTCATTTGCTTCCTTCGCCACAAATAAGAGGCGAGCTAAAAACTTTGAGCACAAGTTTAATAAAACCCTGACTTGTTTAATAAATTTTTAAGTTTTCATCTGTTTAATCCACACCAGTATCGAAAGAACCTCGCATTTGTAATTTTCCATTAATTGCTATGACTTCGATGTAAGTCAAGTATAACATTTAACCTGATCCTCCGCGTTACTCGTCAGTATTGCCATCTTTGAAGTGGTTTTTGCTGTGACAGTTACCGTCTTTCGCTATTCCTAGCTGCGTCTTTGGATTCTTTCCATGACCCACATTTAAAATTTAAGTCTTGTTCTATATTACTTTTCGCCATTCTGAGGTCTCTCAGCAGCTTTCAGTTTTTGAAATTTACTAAATACTATTTTGTCTCGAACCAATGAGGGAAACCTGTACGCAATTGCTCGACCTGCTAGAAATAACTGCTAACTCTCCTTTAGTGCACCTACGTTGGATACACTTAAAGCGAAAAAACATGGTATTTGATTCTTTCTTTCAGCCGCACGATTTTCGCTAAAAAAAACTCGGATTTTTTTGCGTGGAATCAAGTACCTTGACCTCCTAATATGCTGTAAATCCCTTATTTTGATTCGGAAAAAAAGGACTCCCCCCACCCCTGGAATCATTGGAAAATTTTTTTCGTTGAATTAATTCCTGTGACCTAATATGCTACTGTAGGGAAGTGGTTATACACCGCTTCCGTACATTAAATTTCTAGAAGAAACAACGGAACGCAGATTCTGAACAACATAACAATATTTATTTACAGTGGAATTCAGTTCACGCTTGGAGGGAATTCGGTAGCTCGTCGCCCTCGGTTACTGAGACGCCTTCTGAATGA
>NC_068981.1:108292749-108324136 GCF_001194135.2 Octopus bimaculoides
TATCATTATACGGATCTTTTCCCTTTGGCCGGCACATTTAAAAAATAATTTTTTGTAACTAAACACTTTCAAAATTCGTATACTGGTAGAATGTGTCACATAAAACATCATTTACTCTTAGCGTTTTTGAGAAAATTGTGTATTTTCGAAGTTATTTCGTGTTAAAGTTGTATTTCGGTAATTTCAACCAATCAATGACGTTTGTTGAGGTGAAAACAATTACTGCTGTTGTTTGTCAACAATAACTTCCGGCGGTGTATATTTCGTTTGTCATTGTTATTTATGACATATTTCATATCAGTTACGTTTGTATGAATAAACGAGTGTATCTGAAACATGTTTACTTCATGGCACCGCCACAATTGTTCGTTCATTTCTGCTGCTTATAGTTTTTTTCCCCTGTTTTTCAGCTACTATTTTAGGAAAGACATTTTTGCCCCCCTCCTCCTCCAATTTCTTCATTTTTCACATTTTTCCGTAATTCTAACCCTAACCCTAAAACCTTAACCCTAACTGTTCAAATGGAAAAGATCCCATTATACATCATCACCGTCGTTTAACGTCTGCTTTCCATGCTGGCATGGGTTGGACGGTTTGACTGAGGACTGGCAAGCCAGGTAAATCTGTTCGGGATTATTATATATATTATATCCGGGGTCCGGTTTCCCCACCTTTCTTTCCGAACAAAAATAAGGAGATTGCAGCATATTAGGTCAGGGTACTTGATTCCACGTAAAAAATCCGAGTTTTCTTTTTTTCTTTCTTCTTCTTCTTAGTGAAAATGGTGCGGGTGAAAGGATCAAATAATACCATTTTGTTTGTATATTCGGAATCTCCGTCATCAAAAACCTAGGAATCCGATGAAAAAAAAAAAAAAAAAATTCCGAAAGCTCGGTTTTTGTGGATGGATGACTGTCGTCCAGCTCCACCCTTCTGTCTTATTTTATTTGTTTTTTTTTTTTTGTTAAAGCAGTAAGTTGAGGTAGATTTGAAATATTTTGGTGATATGCAGAAGTAGACTATGAAATCCTTAAAATTCTAATATTTGCGAGACGATTGCAAAAGATTTAACAGTTTGGAAATTAAAATACCAGGAATACAAAGCGGCATATGGAATTCTATTGGTTTTAAGGGAATCCTCGATAAATCATAGATGTGGCTTGTACACAATTGTGTGTCCAGATGCATTTACCATTTCTCTAAAATAATGATTGTTTCAAATTTTGACACTGGGCGAGCAGTTTTTGGAGGGAGGGAGAAGTCGATGTAATCGATCCTAGTACTTGGCTGGTACTTGTTTTATCGACCTCGAAAGTCAACTTTGATAGCATTTGAAATCGGAACGAAAAGCTGGAAGAAATGCCGGTAAGCATTCTGCCAGCTCCGTCACCTTAGGGAATTTAAATTTCTGATAATTTGAAATGCTTACAAATGCCAACAAAATTTATGTACTTGGTTATCATTTCCTGCAAGACTTCTTTTAGTACCCAAGAAATTAAAATGCAATTTAAAAAAAAAAGTTATAGAAAATATATACAAAATAAATGAAGTATGCAAAAAATTAGAAAGATTCATCCATTTAAAAATATTTTATACTAAAAAATAAAACAAACCGAAAACAGGACGATACAAGGGGCGGTAATTTGCTTTTACTAATCAGGTATTATTAATGATAAGAGGGGCCTAATAGTAATTATATGATGTATAATTTATTTTCTCTGTAAACTGAAAATAAAAATTACAAAACTTGCATACGTCTTAAACATATTTACTCTATTTTATTTCTGTCGTATATTACATCATAAAATGGGCGACGGTAATGCGAGTGCACACCACCTAACCCTAACGAGTGTGTACAGTAAAAAAAAATCTGATTAAAAACAATCAAGAATTTGCAAACGATATTGTCGGGCTCTTCGCATCATTAATAATACCCGACTGGTAAAAGTAAATTACCGCCCCTTGTATCGTCCGATATGTTTATATTCCACGGGTGCCCGTTTCTGTTTTATATTTTAGTATAAACTAATAGATGAATCTTTCTTTTTTTCTTTTTCTTTTTTTGCATACATCATTTATTTTGTATATATTTTCCATTTTCATAACTTTTTAAAATTGCATTTCATTTTCTTGGAGAGGTGCGTTTCTAAAGGAGCGTCGTGTGTTTTTGTTTTTTTATTGTATAATTTAAAAACATTTTTTTTTTCAAGGACAAATATATCATTCTGTATAGAAATAACATTTATACGACACCAGAATAAAAGAATATTTAATACTATACAAAATAGATTTGAAATTGTCTTCAATTCAAAACGAGGAAGAATCTGAAGACTAATTCTTGCACTTGCCATGGAAAAGAGTTTGGAATTGAAAATCTTGTGAAAGTACAATGCTAATACTGCCACTATTGAATACATTTTAGTTTCATTGTTTTCTCAGATATTCTGCAATAAAGCTATATAAACTACATTGAATATTGAAGAAATATTCTTTCTACTAAAGGCACAAGGCCTGAAATTTAGGAGAAGGAACTAGTAGATTACATTGATGCCAGTGTTCAACTAGCATGTATTTTATTAACTTTGAAAGGATAAAAGCTGACCTTTGTAGAATTTGAACTCAATACATAAAGCCAGTAGAAATGTTGCTAAGCATCTTGTCCAGCATACAAATGATTCTGCCAGCTTGCTTGCTTTAAGTATTGAAGCAATACTAAGATTTGAAATTGTAGTCTTATAATTTCAATTTCCATTTTGACATCTATGATAAAGCTGGCAATAAGCTGGCAAATATAGCTATTACAAACATATAAATATTTTTATGTTTACTATATTTGAACATTGTTGACATATTGTAAGTACTTTTTGTTAAAGTACATCATTCCAACAAGCATTCAATAAGGAATAACTTGTCTGAAAATAAACACAGATTACACTTGCAACCAACATCAATATTGTTGCAAGACCAATAATAAATGTAGAGAAACAGTACTGACTTCACCCACTTACACTGTAGCCACCACCAGAGTTTAAAATGACATTCTAGAGCAGTGATTCTCAGCCTTTTTTTGCCAGTATTCTTTGATTCCTATTTTACAGTACTGGGCCCCCATAGTCGTTTGATGTGTAATAAAAAGAAATCTCACTGTATTTTTATAAATAAACATTAGGAATTGTATAAAAAATATATATACATTTTGTATATTGCACATAAATTTTAACAACAAACTCTATGGACCTCAAAGGGCCATATGGATACCAGTTGAGAACCCCTGCTCTAGAGGTTTAAATGTTCACAAGGCTGAAAATTATTAAATTAATCAAAAGGATCAGTCTGGTATCTAGCTTGTATCTATTTATCTCTCAACACACATGCACAAGATTCTGCAATGTAATGGACAAGCATACAAGAAATGTCCAGACAGTGGAGAACAGAATGTACTTCGTGCAAATTCATAGCTGCATGTTTTAACATATAGCATGGTTCTCATCCAAGTGCAGTTATAGTATATCTGAAGCAATAGATTTCTAAGTTGCATGTGACATTTTTGACTGCTGACTGTTTTTTTTTACTCGAATCCTGTTTGTGGTCAGTATTCTTTCTCATTCTCAAAAACTGAATTCTTAGGATTTCTTTTTATCCAGAAAATACTGGTCAACTGAGTGGCCTTATAAAGTTGGCCATTTTTATGTTTCTCCATGGGTTAATGTTGCCTAATTCAATGATGTTGGCTGCAGTCAGTTGTTGTTGCTCTCTACCCATGGTAACGGCACTGAATTCTCAATGGTCCAATCCCATCTTATAATTTCGTAACATAGAGAAGATATAAACATCACAATTCTTTTTAAATCTTCAAAAAGCAACCATAAATTCTAGTATTCTTCTCTCGGGAAATACTTAAGTCTGCATACCATCCACTTGATTAGCAAAGGCCCTTGCATCAACTCACGGCAACCTCTGGCCTACAGATACATTGCCTTCTCATTCAGCCTATTCAATCACTTCTACAACAGCCTCTACTTAATTTGTTAGGTGCTAACCCAATCCTTTTAACCCCTACCCCCATCTCTTTCCTTATATTAATCCTACTCTCTACCCCACTTTCTTCTCTTCCATAATGTCAGGCAATTGAAATGTCTCTTTTGAAGTCCTTGATATACAAATTTTCAAACTGAACATCAACTGTAATTATCTGACCGGTCTTGAAGTGCCTTCAAGGCTTTGATCATTTCTACACAATAAAACATAAAAACAAGACATATCCTCCTAGGGTAATGTAGATGTCTTACAGTCTAACTGCTGTGGCATAATTGTATCTAAGCCATCAAAATACTAAGTCAAACATGCAACACAGCATGGTTATGAATAATCATTGTCATCAACATTGAATGTCCTTTTTCCATGCTGACATGGGTTCGACAGCTTGACAGGAACTGGTAAAGCCAGAGGCTGCACCAGATTCCATAGTCTGTTTTGACTTGGTTTCTTTGGCTGGATACCCTTCCCAATGCCAACCACTCCACAGTATACTGAGTGCTTTTTATGTGGCACCAGTGCTTTTTACATGGCACCAGCACCCACACCAACACTTTAATGTAGCATCTTGGTTTTCAGACCTCAATTATCTTGGTCCTTTGTCATCTCCTCTGCAAAGTTCAGCGTTTTGAGATCGACCTTCAAAACTTCATCCTATGTATTCTTGAGTCTCCCTTGTCCATAACTTACCTCTACTTTAAGTGATCAGCACTTCTTTATGTAACTGTCCTCATCCATATGCTTCACATGACCAAACCAGTGCAGTCTTCTCTCTTGCACACTGCATATAATTCCTCTTGTTCCCAACCTCTCCCTCAATACACCAATGCTCTGTCACACATGCACACTGACATCACGCATCTAGTAGAGCATACCAGCTTCATTCCTTTCTAATCTTTGCATGTCCTCTGCATTCAGGGCCCACATTTCACTACCATGCAGCATCGCAGTTCATATAATCTTTCCTTCACTCAGAGTGAGAGAGACCTTTGGTTGCCAAAGAGGTAAAAGCTCTCTGAACATTCTCCATCCTATTTTTATTCTAGCAGTTACACTTTCTGTACAAGCTCCTCTACTGCTAATTAGGTCACCTAGATAGCAAAAATTATCTACAACTTCCAGAGATCCACCAGGACATTTAAGGAAATCAGTTTCTTGTGTATTTGTGGTCTTTATGGTTCCCTTACATCTTCTCTGTTAATCTTCCAACTATTTCACTGCACCTCTTGTGTGTCCATAGCTTGCACTGGGTACACCAGATGGAATTTCTGCCTACACCCATCCTACATATGGAGCAGGGTCACTTACCTGATGGGTGAAGGGTCCTGTTTAATTTCTTGGTGACTAGGACCTTGGTCTTTGCTAAGTTTACTTTAAGACCCTTAGATTCCAGGTTCTGTTTCCACATCTGGAATTTCTTTTCTAATTCTATTAGAGATACTGCTATGAGGGCAAGATCAGCAACATATAGGAATTCTCATGGGCTTCTAGTCTTAAATTCCTCTCTTGTGGCCTGGAGGACAATGATAAATAGGAGGGGCTGAGGACCAACCTTGTACACCTACCATCACTACTATCATCAGTGTACCCATGGCCAACTCTTACTTTATTAACAGCACCCCTGTACATGGCCTGTACTGCTTTCACAAGCTATTCATCTATCCCTTGCTTCCTCAGGGACCACCATATTACAGAGCAGGATACTCAGTTGAAGGCTTTCTCTAGATCAACAGATGCCAAGTACAACAACTTGTTCTTAACTAAATACTTCTCTTGCAGTTGCTTGACTATGAAAATAGCATCAGTGGTGCTTCTTCGCGATGCAAAGCTGAACTACATTTCATCTTGTCTAATTCTGTTCCTAATTAATTGGGCTTATAACTCTCTCCACATCTTTCATCACTTGGTCTAGCAATTTGATACCTCTATAATTACTTCTATCTAAGGCATCTGTCTTGTCCTTGTAGCAGCTGACTATAATGCTGCTGCAACAGTCACTAGAGATTACATCTTCCTGATTAACTATACAGATGACTATACTGTATCCAATTCAACCCGATATCTTGAGCATCTCGGTAGTGACTCCTGATGGGCCAGAGGCCTTCCTTGTCTTCATATCTTTAATTGCCTATCTATCATGCTGCTGTCAACTAGGATAGCTGGTCCCTCTGTTGGGTTCATTCTCTACATTTAATAGTCTCATAGTAGTTCTTGCATGTGTTCCTTTTCAGGATCACTAAGAGCAAGCATACCATTATCTGTCCGTACACACTTCTCTCTTGATTCTCTCTAACAGACTATCTGGCATCCAGAACACTGCAAGTCTCTGATCTTCATGCTGTAAGACTTAGGCAAATCTCTTCCTTTCTACTTCTGCCCTTGCTAGATATACCTGACATCTAGTTTCTCTTTAGGCTATGGTTCTCTACAATCCCCACTCTTCCAGGCCCTTCTCTTCTCTTTTAAAGCCCTGTCTACCTCACTGTTCCACCACTATGTCACCTTTGCTTCAACCACAAATTTGTTTTGTTTCCCCTTAGTTGATTGTCCCATAAGAACTTCCAGTTGTCCTCTGCCATATGTCTCTATCTCTACCTCTTCATCAAAGGCTTCATTAACCCCTTGCAGATGGGAAGTGGTACTGACCACATTGAAACACTGTGTGTGAGCAGTGCCATGTCTTGCTCTGTGTGGCACTGTGTTTTCAAATATACCACCCTGAACAGCCTAATACTTGTATACAGCACAGACTGTCAGTACTAAATCCGTCTGCAAGGGGTTAAGGATATCTCTATATCTGTGTCCATTTAAGCTTCCAGAGCCTCCTTTCCCATATTGGTTCGTGTCTCAGCATCCTTCAAGCTTTAGTCCAAAGTCATTAACCTCTAACCTATGATGAGTTGTACATTCTTCACCTGGGAAAGACTTTGCATTGAGAATATGCCTGTCTCTGTTTCTGGTGAGGATGTAGTCCATCTGGCTCGTGTGCCCACCAGATTGATGGGTGATCAGATGGCTGGTAGGTTTCCTGAAGTTGGTGTTGCATACCATTAAGTCATTTGCATCCCAAAATTCCAGCAGTCTTGTTCCCTCCTCGATTCTGGATCCAAACCCATAACCTCCATACATGCCATGAAAACCAACACATTCTTTTCCAATATGACCATTGAAGTCTCACCTGCTGAAGGGATTTATAGAAATGGTCCTTCTGAATATCTGCAAGTCTGACATGTGGTGTGTATGCAGGAATAAATGACATTGTTACATTAAACAGGACTAATATTAGCATAATAATCCTATCACACAACCTGACTACCTCAATCACCTTATCCACCCATTTCTCTGCCAAAAGAATACCTACACCACCTAACCCATCATTGCTTTCCACCCAGAACTTGTATCTATGTATCTTGCCCATGAGCCATCTTGCTGAGTCTTCTTTCCATCATACCTCTTGCACACACCTCCACTCAAGCATTTCAAGCATTTCAACAATCTCACCAGACCTACCTTTCATTATGCCGACATTGATTGTGGCAGCTCCATGCTTGTGAACCTGAGATGCTTTGGAGGCAAGTTGTTGGGGATGTTTTCAGCACTCGGAAAGATTTTAATGGTCTCTTGCCTAAAGGCAATGGGTCCTTAAGCTTGGTGTAAGCAGTTACAGGTACAGGTTGTAGCATGGATTACAATTACAATTTCCTTCAGTCTTGTAAAGCCTTCATGGATACTCAACAATGGGAAGGAAGGGAGCATATAAATTAGAATTTTTCATTATTATTATTAAGGTTACAATTATTTTTCAGCAATACCACACACACATAATGATAATATATATGTACTTCTAAATCATCACCAGTGTCACATTGTAGACATATATACACAAACATACACTAATATACATAAGTGTGTACACATATTATGCAGTGTCCCTGTAAAAATGTAACCTTTGGATAAAGCACAGAAATTGCAGTAGTTGAAAGTATTGAAGCTCCTCTAGTTTATCCATTTGTTATATTTTACAGCAAAACATATTGAATATGATTTCTGGACACGTACACATGTATATATATTTCTTGCAATGAGATTAAGGAAAGCATTCATAAACTTAGTTAAAACAATAATAGCACTTTAAACATCCTATACATCACTTTAATCTTTGAAAATAGCACAATTTACCCTTAAAGAAACTTCAGGAACAAAATACATTACATCGAAATCAATTGCAATCATTCCATCCATCATTCTTAGGAAACTTTGTCAAAACATTTTTTTTGCAACCGTCAAACAATTCTTTAGATATAACCTCATTCAATAAATCACCTAGTATTTATTATGACACTTAGTGGTTTTAATGACAAAATTCAATATACAGCAAGTAGTTGGAGCTAGTAAATCCATATAGAGATCAAATGCAGAACCCAGAGCAATATGGTTACAAAGCCAGCATCTTAAACAACCCTAACCATGTGGCCATGCTGTTGCTATTTTAGTTATTGTATTTGTAAAACTGTTAGAGGTTTGGGCAAGATGCTTTACAGTGTCTGCCTCTGCTCTTTGCATTCTGACAGTTTGTAATGACATGGGTGTCAGGCTGTATCAAGTCCAAGTCAACAGCCTTTTTCCTTGGATAAGCATGAATGGCAAGTAGAACACAAACTTGCATGTATGGGCAGCTGTTGTCTTCCTCAAAATATCATGCTCAGGTCTGCATACACATGTGCAGATGCATGAACAACATTATTCAATGGAGATCCTACATAAATACATATACAATATAGTGGTTCGGAATTTCAGGTTAAGAACTAAAGCTGTTGACTATAGACTTCGCACATGCTACGAGTAAATATCAAATTCTGTTAAAGAGGTGAACATATTTAATAATGTTCTACATGGCTGAGATCATATGGGATAAACCTTCCAGTGACATTGGTACCTACTTTTCAGCATTGAAATGACTATGAAAATATATGTAAAAGTTTGGTGGACAGATTGATAAGATACAAAAAGCATACTCATTATCATGCATTTCTGACCAATTACCATGGTTATCCATTGTACAAACTTATTTTTAAAGTAATTTTATAAATACTCTTAGACCAGTTAGACTGATGTAGCTAATATTAGACTTAAGCTCTTACATCTATAAGTTGATGACTGCAGAAAGGGAATTCATCAAGAGGGTTACTGTTCTGGGAATGAAACATGAGAGATGAAATAGATGAGTTGGATATATAATTGTGAAAAGTAGACAGCATTTAAGTAGCTGTAGAAGGGGTAGAGTTAGGAAACAGTGTGTCTGGATGAGTAGTTGAATTGTGTTGGTGTACGACTCATCTTCAATCAATCAGATAGATTTTTTTTTGGATATGTTCAGAAAAGTTCAAGTATCTGCAGCACTAGCCAAGTTGTAGAACAGTATTTTGTTGTAGAGTCTTTCGTGGGATTTATAAAAATTCAGCCACTGTTCAGAACTGAAGACCCTTCTGGACCCAATGAGGAAGGCTAGTCTTCAGAGATTTTGATATGTTATGAATGTAAGATTGTCAGAAAAGATCATCAGTGATTGCAAGGCCTAACATTTATAATGACTTTGAGGGTTCTAGTTGCTTGTTGCCCATAGGTGATTAATTACAAAACAAAGAATTAAATATATTAATGCAGAGAGATGAAAGTATCTGACTGTAATGTTCGGTGTTCTCTCTCAAAGCACAAACATTATCCAATATTTTGCTATTTTATTTCTTCTGAATTAAGCCAACTGCTGAAATGCAGAGTTATAGATTGGAGTTTTTAAACTTGGTAAAATAACAGCCAAATCTCCTACAAATCACACCTAACCATTCTAAAAATGGGACACATCGGATAATGTAATCTTAGATATACTATGTCTGAAAAAAGTTAGAATGCCTTTTGATCATGGGTTTACTAAATATGGGCTCATCTGTTTCTAGATAACAACTGATATAGTATTGACTCATTAGCAAAAATTTGTAGATTTAAATGTGATTTGAATATGAAATGAAACAGCTGTGTGAATGTTATGACTTTAGGTTGACCAGAAAACCTTATTGTTTGTCATTAGCAAGTAACTAATAAGGAAAATAGATATTGCAACAGCCAAAAGGACTTGAAAAATTGCTTAACTTCTAATATTTGAAGGTATTCAAAAAATTAAATATCTGTTTTGTTTTTCAGCAAATGTAGAAGCATTTTAAACTCATATAATAAAGCAGACATATTAGATTTTAACAAAAAAAGTGAATTGCAGATATCATGCTAAGCTAGTGTATAGGTAGTGACTATGGAAATAATTGAACGATTAGTAATAAAACCCGGTCAAAATTCCATTTAAAGAGGAAAAGAAATCTGAAGAAATGCAAAATAAACAATTACAGAAAATGTAATTAGGAATTTTCCTGTTCTAGAACCCAAGGGAGAGTACTCAACCATTACTTCTCAAACTAAAATACTTCACCTTCACTATCAGCATAGGTAGAAAAAAATAAGCAAAACATTAAAGTGTTGAATTAAGTAAACTATTTAGATTCCTGTCTAAGTGAATTGACCTTTCATTCGTTAGTTTCAATAAAATAGATATCCATTATATATACGAGTATGTAAATACAATATTTGCTTATATCTATAAATTATATTCTTTTGATGCAGCCTTGGATGTTTTGTATAGCAGTAGCATTGTCCTGGATATGAGAGAAGTATTACAATGTGGATTTTTCTTGTGCTTTTATAGAAGTCAACAGTTATTTTAGGCTGAACTAGTTTCTGAATCAGAAAGGCCAATCTTTAGAATGCAGTTTTTGCCATATAATAATCCTTTCTACTATAGGCACAAGGCCTGAAATTTTAGTGGAAGGTGGGAGTAGTTGATTAAATCAACTCCAATGCTAGTACTTATTTTATCAACCTCAAAATAATAAAAGACAAAGTCAACCGTAGCAGAATCATTCTGTCCAGTGTGCTAATGACTCTGCCAGCTTGCCACCTTTTTTTCTAGGTCAAGTGGGATCACCAGACCAAGACTAGGGAGAGTATGTACAATAATTATGTATCTACTTTTGAAGGAAACAAAACTGTCAAGTTGCCATTGGAGAATGTTTTGAGAATCTCTAAAACTCAAATTTCCAAGGAGAGGATATGACTGGCATTTCAGGTCATGATTTTGATCATTAATGAAATTGTCAGTTCTCATGTACCTACCACTAGTAAGAGAGAAAAATGTATCAAAGGAATACTAATTAAATACCATTGAATATGCCAACACATTCCAAATGATTAAAGTATGCAGTAATTTTAAACATTTGAATTTTGTACCATCACCACCACCACCACTACTAAATGAAATAATGTAAAAGTGAAAAATGTATGTTTTAGAAAAAATAAATTTGCAAGTTTATTTTCTTTGTTTTAAAATGTGTACATTTGAAAGATTTGCATTACAGCATCAAAAAGAGGGGGAAAAAACTACAATTTTCTCACAGGAAGAAAAATAAAAAACAGTTTCAGTGTTTACTGCTTATATATAACCAAACACCATTGAAAGCATACATACAATAAAGTGTTGAAATTTTTGTGAAATACAATTTATATAACAAAGAATAGCTTTTTAACTGGCAATAACCACAATAAGATAGTTCTCACAGGCTTTTTTTTTTTAAATAACTTCTAATTAAAGAAAGAAAAAACTTAAGGACTTAAGTTTTTTTTCTTCACAAACTTTTGAAAGCTTTCAAGAAACTGGAGATTAACTAGTAAAATTATTGATTCTATAACAATTAGGCAAACACTGCAGAATAATTGTAAACACCTTGTATACTAAGTCTGCAATATTTGTTTGATTCCTAGTGGAGTTTTTTCATTCCTTAATCTCTTATTCCTGTGATTTCTGACTAATATCAGGCTTGCAGAGAGGAATTCTATCTACCATGCTTACATGTCATCAATACACAACATGAAGATTTCAGTGGCAATTAATGACCTAAGAAAAGTTAATTTCAATAACGTGTTACATGTGGTATACTCAAATCTGGATAAATGTCAAATGATTTGATATTGTATTTAGAAAATTATTGTTTAAATAAACTCCCTTACCGCCAACAAGTCTGATAACATTAATTTACTTTGACAAGGCACAGGATCAATTTTAATAGATAGAAACTGAGTTGCTTCCTGTATTTATTTTTATTGACACTATAGAAATGAAATATTAAGTCACCCAGCCTTATTTTGAGCTCCAGTGAGCTACAAATCAAATGTTAAAAAAAGAATTTAGACAGACGGAAATCATTTGTTACCAAATCCATTATTAGAATCCATGCAAGCAGAGAAGAATAAATTCTATGAAAACTTGAAACCAACTTTTGAGTGAAAGAATTTCACTGGTAATATCTTTTTATTTTAATGTGGAATGTGTGGCAAGAGAGTTTAGTTATGAGCTGTCTCATTGAAAACAAAGCATTTTCTGTATGACTTTCTACTATAGTTATTTTAATGAAGATAACGCAATAAGATTTAAGATTGGTTGGCTTTTACAGAAGGCACAAAGGCCATTTATAAGAAATAAGAAGTTGCGAGGTCCTGTCTCTTCTAAGAGTATCAGTAATATAAGTTGAAGCAAAATCGTTTCAACCAAATATCAGTATTGTCACAGTCTCACCTTGCTAGGAACTTATCATTGGCGCTATGGGTAAAAAATAAAGCCATATTAAAAGTAATATGTATATGTGTAAAATTTAATGGATATGATCGAGATAATCATGCACCAAACTAAGTGCTTTACAATATTAAATTTCTTTTCGATTCCAAATTTAAAAACCTTCAACTTTAGTAATCACTCCAAAGTCAAAATAAGAACCAGTAGTAAATTACAATAAACTCAACAGACTATAAACTCGGCTAAACCCCCAAATTCACCTTTGTGCCTAGCTAAAGAAATGACATATATAAGAAGAGAAAGCTTTGAAACAAAATTATTTACAATTACCAAAGATGTGTTTATAGCTTTGATATTAAGGTTATAAATACAGGCATGCAATTTTTCAATTAATAAAGATAACATCTAGTGGGTGAAAGTCATAAACCAGATGCAGGCAGTAGACAGCAAAACTGCCTTTATAAATTGAACAAATTAGAGACTATGTTTAAAGCTGTAAAAAATACATCTTTGATAATCAAAACTTAAATCAATGGTGTGAATAATTTTGTTCCAAGCTATATTCAACACAATATGTTTTAAATGTATTATAATACACTTGTGTACTTAAAATTTGTGCCTCTTAGAAAAAAATGTGAAACAAATAGTAATGCACAAATAAATCATGTGTAAAACATAATACTGAAACAGGACTTATATATATTACGGTGTAATGTATCATTTTAAAATAAAAGACAGTGTAATACATGTCACCTTAAAAAGATTGGTTAACCTCATAAGAAGGAATAAATATGGTACCAAGAAGACAAGATGTCAAACTCATAAAATAGGTCCAAACTGAGCTCTTATGACATGTTAATTAATATACTCTTACATTTTTGGTTCAAAACAAAAATTATATTGCTCCAGGACATACTTAAGCCAGCAGACCTGTTTGTACTATGTTTCTCAAAGTACTTTGAAACAAATATATAACCAGCACTGCAAAGTTATGGCTGATTTATAATTCATTCTAATAAAAGATTTTGTAAATAATTTTTTAAGAAATAAGCAGCCAGAACTGAAATTTAACTAAAAGTAATTTACAACATATATCTTTAAATGCAAAAAAGATTATTCAACTAATAATATGCAAAATGAAAACTTGTGACAGAAAAAGAGAATGTGAAAATATTAAATATCATTCAAGAATTTAAGGTGAAAAATTTAGTAATACATATATAAACAGATATAAAATTATATATACTTCTTTAGAGTACTTGAAAATTTCTTCCTTCAGAGAAAAAAAGATAAAAATATTGATACATAAACTGAAATATTTTTTTATTTGAAATTTCATAACATAACATGACTGTGAGAACATTTATTAAATTATAATTACCATGGGAGAATTATATTAAAAAAAAAAAAAAAGGAGAGCTTTAACTTATATTATCTCTCTCAACACATTTTGTCTTTCAACAATCTAAATTTTTTCAAATAGTAGGGTTGTCACAAACTTGTGGGAAAAATTTGTATTAAGACATTTTTTTGATTCCCTTTAATTGCTTACTAAATGTAATTTGATTGAAAAAAATTAATTAATACATGTAAGGATGCTCTTAAAAATCTAAGCTGCAAGTGTCAAACAACTTTATTTATGATGAATAACTTATAGGAAACTCATTTCTTTAAAGTACTAAACAGATATTGAAATGAAATCCAATTGTATAGATTGGCAAGATTTGTTTATTAATTTTGTGAACTATTACATTAAAAAAGACTATGCCAAAATAAACGAAATGCAAAGAATTTTCTCACTGGCAAAAAAAAAGAAAAAAAAAAAGGGTTGGATAAAATAAAGTATTTTTTTAAAAAACAATATAACAATAAAAAGACTATAAATCTTGAAGGTTTCTTGAAAATGAGTAATATTAAGTTGTCCCTTTCATTCTCTAATAATCTCCAGGTCCATCATACCATGCCTACATACTTATGGTTTTTCTTCAAAGAGAAAAATCTGTCATCAGATGTGTGAACCATACCAGGAGGGAAAAGTATTATCTAGATAATTGTAATTATTTTTCATAATGTTTAGATTGTTAATTATAGAGAACTTTAAAAAGGGTTTCAAGGAACAAAATTAAAATGTGCTGTTGTATAAAATGTTAGGAAAGAATAGAGGTAAGTGTGGCCAGCTTCCATCAAAGATGAAATTCAATATGTTGGAGGAATAAATTACATGCTCTTTCAACTTTTCACTGGATACTCACAATATTAAGGATATAATACTTGGAGGATTATTGGAAAAAGATTCCTTTGACATTTTAAATGATTGATATTAAATATATCAATAAAATATCAATTGTTTTCAATAATGATATTTAGATGACCTCAACAAAATAACATATATTTACTGATATATAAGATATTATAGACAATAAAGAATTATTTATGTTTGGGGTCTTATGTAAATAATGACGTGAATACAATTCTTTTCCAGGAAAATATGTATTGTTTGACTAATACCATGATGGCACATTACAAGTCACTGCTTCTGAAAGTTAGAGAGTTGGTTAGATGAATTTCAAGAAATTTGGAATAAGCAAATTATTTGAATGGAAAATACTGAGTAGTAAATAATTTTATATAGTTTAACATGATTGTCATGGCAGGGATGAAGACGAAATAAAATTAGAAACTAACTTATTGAACTTGCTAAATATATGAAGAAATAAAGAGTAACCAATGAAGTTTTATAGCCAGAGTTTTGTCTAAATTCTCAATTTAGGCAATTTATAAAGTCTAGGGGAAAAAATGCACTTGATTGTCAGCTTCTATTTTAAACGCAAAACTTTAATTTTATAAATGTTATTTAGGTGATGACAATACTTATCATATAATTCTAGAGTAAATTTCATAGCTTTAATGATTTTGTTTTGGTAAATCATGATTGATGGATAACAGTTTCGAAGAGAAAGGAGAATAGAAAAACTCCTGTTAATGTATAACTGGCGACTAGGACTACAAATCTGAATTTGAGAGGCTATTATAACTTGATCACTTAGGTCTGGAGAACTGAACAAATGGTATCAATGTAACACAGTGTCAGTCGGTCAAGAGGTCTGGTAAACTGAGCTCGTGTTACTAATGTAGCCTGGTCAGTATGTCAGAGCTGAGCTAGAGATGTAGGTGTAGTCATCATTTAACGTCCGCCTTCATGCTAAATGATGATGATGACTACACCTACATCTCTAGCTCAGCTCTCCAGACATACTGACCAAGCTACATTAATAATACTAGCTCAGTTTACCAGACTTCTTGACCAACTGACACTGTGTTACATTGATACCATTTGTTCAGTTCCCCAGTAGTCTGTTTGTTTAATCAGTGTTCAAACAAGTTAAAGACAGTATAAGCTGGTATCAGAAAGAAAGCTGATTCACATGTTTCTTTGCTAGATTCACTTCTATAATCTCCATTATAACACCCTCAGCTCCTTTGAACTATTAAAACAAAAACATCTTCCAATGAAGTTCATTTGATTCATGTAGGTCTTACAGTTTCACATTCAGGTCTCACAATGTTTTTTTCCCCCCAGACATCAACCTACATAAATTTAAGCTGAATATCAACAGCATTAATCTCGTTGCTTGCTCTTTCTCTACCTGATTAATAACTGAGTAAAGAATTATCACAAAACCCCAACAAATATTCAGTTTATGTTATTTACATCACCAGTTACTGATTTTGATTGATAACCTTAATCAGTGAAGTACTATTTGATTAAGATGAAGCTAGGCAGTATTTATTTCAGCATTTCACGACGAAAAATAATGGGTATAGTTGTTTGGTCAGTGAATTTCTGTTACAAGCATGTGGTTCAGATTTGATCCTACTGTGAGAAACCTTGGACAAATGTCTTATATCATAACCTCATGCTGATCATTATCTAGTATGGAAGCCCATTTTATACATATGTATGTGCATATATCATTCATTTACATATATTGGTGAAAAGTATAACGATCAAGAAATCTGATAAACCAGCGCCTTCAATATCTTGTGGCATTTTTTTGCATCTGAGTTGCTCAAATGCTCCCATGCAGTGAAATAAGTGATTGTTTCATCAGAGACCTCTACTCAAACAATGTTATTTAATAAAATCCAATAAAAAAATCAATATTAGAACTGAATAAATAATCAATCTGAACTTAACAAAAAACCTAGACCATAAAAAATAGAACTCAAAACATTTAGTAACGTAATAGAAATATTAAATTATGTTATTTTGATTATCATATAAATTAGATAATTCAATACAACCAGTTAAGTGGAGGGCTTTAGGAGGTAAAAAAATTTAAATAAGTGTAAATAATTTGAAGTATTGTCCAAAAGTTGTTAGCAAGTGCATGATAATGGAAGGATAATATAAAATAAAAAGAAACAATATGTAAATGGAATTATTTCTATGTAATAAAAACATTTAATATATTAGATACAAAATATAATTATAAATAATCATTTTATACAATTGTGAAGTGAGACATTTCATACTAATTAGGAATCAAAATTCTGAATGCATATCTACATATCATTCAAGATTTGATAATTGATGATATATAGTGATCTTGTCTAACAAGTTACTAAAAGTAACAACCATTATCAATGGAAAAAAAAAATGTCCCTCTCTTTCTTACATTTATTACAAAACTATATAATCACACCTTACTATTTTTTAACGTCCTTAATTACTCTTTGAACTGAAGAAATGTTACTAAAATATGAAGGTAGTATAAATTTACATATAAAGGTTTACTTCATTCTATTTAAATCTTTAAACTCAGTAACTGATAATCTTTTCATTGATTTCTAGTTTTCTTTTAATGTACAGTCATATGAGATAACAATTTCGATTATTAGGCATCAAAAGTATTGCCATATCATAACAACATATTTTATGCAAACTTCTTAGGTCTTTGGAAATTGTGTGAAACATTATATAAACTATATGTTTTATATACAGATTTTTCCAGTGAATTGTTATAGTTTAAGCAGAGGTGTCAACAACAGAAATAAGCTCTAACCTGAAACACTATATCTGGAAGAAAACATTCAAATAAATTTAAATAAACATGGAATTTGGTAACCATATATATATATATAATCAGATCACTGTTTTATCTTAAACTTCAAAGGCTTTTACTAGTAGCCAAAGAACAACTGTATTGCTATACTGCTTCTTATAATCCAAGTCAATCAATATTGGAATTTAATTCAGTTAAATTGGATAACAAATTTTAAAAATAAAAAAGATGACCTTGAAAAAATATTTTAACATCTAATATTTTAATTCCAATTCTTGTGAATAGTAAAACCAAATTTTCATTTATTTATTTACATTACTTTTAATAAATCTCTTCAAATATTTAAGAGATTTAATTATTTCAGAATGTTCATATCATTAGTTACAACTAAATTCATACATTTAAGAACCAGGTGGCAAAACTCTAAATATTTACAGCTTTAAAAAGGAATTGAAAAATCCAACTGGAAAAAAAAAAACTTATATTAAACAAAAAATTTTTATTAAATAAAAAATTATGCATGGTTGGTAAAATATCAAAAATGTAAGTTACTATGTAAAATGTTATGAGCACTATAGCATTGCTGAAGACTATGTCTCTGGATTTACTTGTGCTATATTTCTTTAAGTATTCTATAAAATTGCAGTTTATAAGATAAAATCATACTTATTAGGAGACGAGAGATTCCAATCTTCTCAACCAAACAGTTATGTAAAGTTCTTTTTCAAAACTCAAGATTTCAAGGTGAGGAACAATAATAATATATTCAATAGAAATTATTCATAAGCAGTAATAAATACTAGATAATAAAAAAGAATAAATTTCTATGATATTCCAACAAATTAAAATTGGTTATATTAAAGAAACTCAAGACATATCAAGCTTTATATGTTCTCCTGTCAAACTTGAATATGCTTTCCAACATCATTATTTGTTTTAGTCAAAGAACCACAATAAGAAGTTTACAAAACATCATTTTGTATATATTATATACCATCAGTATCAAAGTTCTGTGATTTGGTATTTCATGGAAGATTTTACAGGAGACGAAGGTGCTTTTTGATCATATGGTCTTTGTGATGATTGATAGTTGTTCGATAGTAAATACTGTTCTTGGCCAGAACTAAAATTGTGAGTATTAGTGTTAGCACCATTTGCATCTCCTACAGTACTATTGCTGCAATATGAGCCACGATAACCAGCTGGCGTATTCATACGTGGAGCTGTAAGAACACTGATTGTGGCAGGAGCAAAATCTCCAACAGTTCCACCAAGAGAGCCACCTGGAGAATCCACTTTAGAGTTTTCACTATTTATAGTTTTAATAAGCTGAGTAACAGGATCAATGCAAAACTGCTCATCGGGATAGCGGGCATTGAGGCGTTTTATGTGACAATCTCGGCAGAGCAATGTATTCTGGTATGGATAGCATCGCTTATCAGGTTCATCTGTAAGTTGCATGCCACAATCCTATAAGAATGAAAGAAAACAGAAATAAGTTAATTTATGTATAAATTAACTTTCAGACAACTTTGAAAATATTCTTTGTTTTAATTTAAAGCAGAGCAGTATAGCTGAATGAATTATCTTTAGTATTTTAACAGTGTATGGTGAAGAAAAGTTTAAGCTGACACTGAAGGGATTTGACTTTAAAACTTGCAGGATAATACATATTATAATGTGTTTGTTTAGTTTTACGTTGTCTGAAAATTATCATTTCTTGTGAAACATTATGATGAAAAATTACTGATAACTCCCATAAGTAATTTCTTGAAGAATACACAAATTAGCAGTATTTAAAATAACATTTTTTTTTTCATGTACACAAAACAAAAAAATGTGAAATGGATACTACTTAGTTAATAGTAGTATATTATGTATTATTTTTCACAACTAATCATTCATTAAATTTCGCCTCTTTTATAATCTACTAAAGCCAATGTTGGAGACATGCAGCAATAACCTGGATGAAGTTATGCCATGCCAAATATAGGCATCAAATTCAATGAAATGTTGACTATATGTAAGATACACAAGCACAAAGAAGAATAGTCAATGGAATTATTTAAATGATTCTGTTAACATAATATATAAATACATATGAGATGCCTGGAATATCTAATCATCTCACTTTCAATGATTTTCAATTGGTATCACTCCTCAATGAAGAATGCTACTAAAGTTCCTTAAAACAAGGAGAAAAAGTCCAAGGGGAGATAGGAATCTTAAGAAAGGAATGAAAAGTAAGTTACTAATTAAAAGAAATAAATAACAGCAGGGCTACTTGTTGAGAGAAAACCAGTTTAATTGAGAAGTATTAAAAAAGTAGGAGGATATCCTTCTTAACATCCAAAATACATAACTTCAACTAGTAAGATGTGGGAGCATAAAAGATTGCTTTTTTGGCTTTCTGGCTGGTCATAGATATGCCTCCTGAAAGAGTCATAGATATGCCCTTTTTCTGATCAACATAATCTTTACAAAATCTTTCACACCTAATTTTGTCTATTTTTCAGTCAGTGAGTCACCATTAAGTAATACTGTAAATTATTTGACTTTTCATAGCAAAGGTTACTTTACAATAAGTGTTCAACCCTATTAACATTTAAATGAGACTAGTGGGAGCTACATGCCCTCATCTCAACCTTAATAGTTGAATTAATTTTGGATCTGTTCAATTTGGCTCAGATTTTTTACTCAATTTTTTTTTTAACTAAGCAGTTTGAAACTTCATACACTGGTGGAATGTCTCATATAGAACACAGTTTACTTTGAACATTTTTCACAAAATTTGGTATTAAAGTTGTTGTATTTGGGTAATTTCAACTAATCAACGACGTGTATTCAGTTGAAGAAAGCTACTGCTGTTTGCAATAGTAAGTGAAGCGGAACAACTTCCGGGTATCTCTACTAAATGTCACCACTCTGTTCTATTTTATTTTTTATTTACTGCTTGTGTTGCAAATTATACACCTTTTTTTTTTTTTTTTTTTTGGTTCTCGCGTTGGAGTAACCAGTAAATATCGAAGAATCAACACCAAGAAGGAGTAAATATTATTTACATATATTTATTCCTTTGCCCGACATCAGTGCTTTGTCCACACTTAAAGCACACCAGTGTTTCAAAGACCTATAGAGCTACAAGTCCGCAGCTAGCTTTTTTGTTGTTGACATGTATGTAGTTTCAAAATGCCTTATTTTACAACTATGAAGTCTATTGTTATTGTCATGATTTTATATTACTATAATCAACAACAAACACATTTTGTCAATATAAAAGTCTTTATTAGATTAAAAATAACATTATCAAAACATGAAGGTGAAACAAAACAAATAGCGGCTTATACACTGGAAAATACAGTAATCGCTGGTTGCTAGTTGATAGTGTAGAAGGGAGGGAAAGAGTAAGGAATGCATGATGCTGACTAGAAAGGAAGAAAAGATAAAGGTGGCATCGTCTCATCATACAAATAGATCAGAGTGGTAACATTTAGTAGAGATGGCTGGGAAATTGTTTCTCTTCAATTACTATCGCAAATAGCAGTAGTTTTCTTCAACTGAACACATGTTGTTGATCGGTTGAAATTACCCAAATGCAACAAACATGAAATAACTTCTAAAATACCAAATTTCGTCAAAAATGTTCAAAGTAAACCATGTTCTGCATGAGACATTCCACCAGTATACGAAGTTTCAAACTGTTTAGTTTTTAAAAAATTAAGAAAAAAATCTGTGCGCCAAACTGAACAGATTCATTACTGAATCCCAGCTTTCTTATTGAAAATGAGCTATATAAATTCATCAGCATTATCCCTTTTTGTTTTTAAAGATCACAAAACATGTAAAATAGTATTTTATTTCATTTATATATATATATATATATATATATATATATATATATATATATATATATATACACACACACATAATATTTAAGTTGATAGTTCTTTTTTTTTTGTTCAGATATATATGGCGTTATCTGATCTAGTCAGGGGTCCGCAGCAGTGAAGTTAAAACACCTCTTAAAAGGCAAGAAACCAAATCCAACATGCAGGAAAAATACAATCAGACGCATGCAGAAAAGAGTTTCAAGCCAAATTTCACAATCTTTACATAAATAACTGTATACCAGTACTTGCTAATATTTTTCCTGGTTGTTTTTGTTCTTTCACACTAATGTTGGTAAAGATAAGGTATTTCTCCTTTGTGATAAGATATGAGTTCCACAAAATTTATCCGTATTTTGGACATCTTTATTTTTAAGTATCAGACTATATTACACAGATTGGACAATGAGAATGATTTACATATGTTAAAGAAACTAAACTGTTTAATTTTTAACAAAAATACGAAATGTAGATTACAAGGGAAACAACTTCACAAGTAATTTTGTTGATAATTATTGATAGGTATGAAGTTAACTCCCTTGAACCACACTGCTTCCAACTGAGTCTCCTGATATTCTGTGGAACTATTAAATTAAAATAATGAAACTACCTAACTTAGTGAATACTTTCAATACAGCACTATGTACAAATGAGAACTAATTCCAACAACTAATTGAATGTAAAATAAAACTTCCGTTTTTAGTTTTTCAAAAGACATTCATTTAAATATAAAGAGAACACATGGTCCAACAAGAAATGAAGAATTAGTGATATGAAAAGGAAATAATTTAAGTTACTTAATTCTAATAAAAAATTCTCTAAACAAATACAGATTTGATCAGCAATCTTTCTTCAAAAAGTTAGATTTAAGAGGCTGGAAATAAGAAGGCAGTAAAAGAATATTCTCAAAAGAAACATGTATTACATATCTAAATTAATATAGTGTTTTCTTTTATTTCTTAAATAAGGAAGAAACCTGAATATTTCAATAGATGAAGAAAGGAATTATGGTATACATGCCTTTCACAAAGTTATTGACAAAAGATGAGAATCTCAACCAGGAACAAAAACACAGCCAGAGATATATGGTGAGCTAGGCAAAACTTTAAATATTGGCTGAATATAATCACACACACACACACCATAGCTAACTTGATTTTAAAGGAATTAATGAAATAACCAAATGAGGAATAATTTTTTTAAAGGAGGAAAAACATAAATGAAAAAAACAATTGTTAGAATGAAAGCCAAATTTTACTAAAGTTTGAATATCAATTCCTGAAAGCCTTTGTTATACAACTAAAGACAAATAGCAGCACAAGGCTAACAGCATTTCTCATAGTGATGTCAATCACCTCAAACAAAAAGTAGTAAGTTTATTAATCAGGTAATAACCATGCCAATAATGTTTGAATTGCAATTAGTTTAGCAACAAGGAAACTGTAGCTATACACTAGTATGAGGTAAAGAAGAAAAAAAGAAAGATTCATGAAATGTCTAAATAAAACAGAATTCAACAATAATACATGCTGTATGTTATAGAGTAACTCAACAGGTGATAGTTTACTGTTTAATTCTGTCTTGAAAGCTGTAAATATGGATAGAAACACCTTTTGTTAATGTATTTCATAGTTTATACATCATGATACTAGTAATAAATTGACTAGCTTAGTAACTGTTGATAGAATGTAAATAATTATATTTATTTATAGCATAATTAGCATTGATTTACCCTGAGTGAAAATAATTTCCAAATTTATTTTATATTTAAAACAAATAAAACATTTGAACTAGTTAACTGACACAAGATTGTTTTAAAAAGACAAAAAGGTAAAAAAATTACATGGTAAAAAAATAATTATCCTTTCAAAACACAAAGATGCATGGGATTAGATTTTTGCTCTGGCTTTTGTAGTTATATGTATGAGATACATCCCTTTCAGGGCATGTCTCTAAAGTTGACAAACAAAACTAGACACAAACTGGGCAAAATCTTACATGTAAAATTCACAAATCAGAGCTGATTACTCAAGAGAAGCAAAGGTAAGGAAAAAAAGTATTGCCCTATGCACACTTCTGAGGCAAGGTTTGAAACAGTGGATATAACTGTAGACATCAAGCTGGGAAGAATATATTTCCAGTATGAAACGGATTTAGAATGACCTAGGGAACTAAAAGTTGCAGAGAAAGCGCAACAATTGTATAAAGGACACAAATCTGAAGCTATATGGAGTATGTCTGTCTATCATGGATAAATGCTTCACAGAACATACTCAACCAATTCATTGCAGGCTCAATCGATACTGCAAGAAAGATCACCACCAACACCTTTTGTCACTCAAATGCAGTAAACCAGTGATTGGATAACTGGAACCCTATTTATAAACAAATTTCAAAATAAGGATGAACTAATTTTTTAAAACTTCTTTATTAACAATAAAGTTTGCCTGAATTAAATATGGGCTTTTGATTTATCTCATTATTCACAGTAAATTCAAATATATACATGACAGTATAAAAGTTGCCAACATTGAAAGATTAACAAAATCCTTATCACTGAAAGCCTCTAACAAAAATATTAAAATGATGAACTAGACGAATATTTCTGAGTGGTAGCCTCTTATTTGAAACAAGCAAGTTATATGTGACACAGGTTTTGCTCAGGGTATTTATCTTTCAGTAAGGCACTATGGTATAGCAAATGCTATCTATGACAACAGATTTCCTCAACAGCTTTAAATGCAGATATAATTCTAAAGACAAGAACATTGGTGGACAATTCTGGTAAAAATTCAATCAATTAAAAGCTTAATAGATTAAATACAGCTTTTTGGACAGAATATGAAAATGTACACTGCTGTAGAGTGAGTTCTGCAGCTAATGTAAATGTCATATCAAAATTCAATGATAACAATATATATTGTTTCAACTGGTGCACTTAGTTGTATCCTCAAAAGTTTGCATAGTCACTTTGAGAAGTTGGAGTTCATTTTAAAAACATTGAATCAGATGAAGGTGATCAACTTCATTGAATTCAATTAAAATAAAATATGAAAAACGTTTTGACAGAAATTGTTACACAATAAAATGCACTTCTTTACTGGAAATGAATTCTCACTGCATTGAATGAACATCTCATAGTAGAAATATGCATCTGCACACACACACACACACACACACAAAAAAAACCTGTGTAAATCATACTGAGAGAGATGCAAGTAACTAATATGAAAGAGAAGAAACTTTTATTAACAGAAACAAATTGTCCATTAACTCACCTCACAATGGTAGCAGTCAACATGGAAATCCCTATCCATTGACACAACACGAACTGTTTCTTCAGTGCCCTGAAGGTAAAATTAGACAATTTTTTTACATGTGCATGTTAAACTATATTCATTGAAATTTATTCAATAGAAATGTATAATGAAAATTATTTAACAAAACTCATAGTAATTCATTTTACTTTAAAATATAGAATAAGTATTCCTTTTCCTCAATAGCAATAAAAATATGTTGAAACTAACAGCTAAATCAGATAGGAGTGAGTAAATTGCAGCCCACAGGGCATTCTGAATGGCATGCCTTAACAAAAAATTATCTTTGAATTTTTTTTTAGTTGTGAGGCCCACCTGATGATGAGTGAAGTGGCAAAATTTACAAAATGGTTGCTAATGTATGAGCTAAATATTTCATCACAATTATTTTAGAAGATAAATGCAAAATTCATTCACAATCAAGACATACGTAACATAAACATGGAAAAAATTTCAATTAGCATTATTGAAACTTTTTCATGTATATACTACTAATGACTATTTTAGACAAGTAAGCCTGATCATGATGCTTGCTAATGGAGGTGTTTTCACTGGATATATATTTATTAGTTAAAACACATTACTTTCTTTAGAAAAATAATATTAATTTCAACAGACACCAAACCAACCTCCCTACCTTTTCCTTTCTGGTATCTATGTATATCTTTTCTTCAGCTGTCACTACACCCATAACATTGTCTAAGGAAGTGAGTTGAAACGCACTACAGCAGCATTTGGACATGTTTGAATGATAATTTATATGTTCAAAATATACCCAGATGGATAACATGTTTCTGAACTTTGGATAATTTGAAAGAAATAAAAATAAATAAATAGAAGGGGACACACTAATTTAGCAGTCCTTGAATTTAGTAAGTTATTCTAGTTTTTGTCAATTTGCATTTAATATCATTTTGTTTGGCAGCCACTGAAAATTTTTGTATTTCATTCTAGAGTTATGTCCATGACTAAATTCTTCTATCATTCATTTTCGTGGCTACACACACACACATATATATATGCATATATACACAGACATGACATAAGTAAATAGACACTCTTATAATCATTAAAATTTCTTTAAATCTAAAATTATGCATTCAAATTATTTATTAGTTGTTATAATGTGAATATTTAATATTGAATTTTTCAATGCAAGGACTCTATTAGGCATGATACTGATCAGATGATGAATATTCTCTTGCAGAATTTCTTGTCAAGTTTCATGCAGTAATCGCAAAAGATCTGGCTTTGAAGATGCTTTCTTGTTCTTTTTATGAAGTGTCCTGTCATTTATATAATAGGGGTCATATCTGATGACTGGCTTAGCCATGGAAGCTTTTTAAAGCCATTCTCAAACAAATCTTGTGTTATTTTAGCTGTGTGACAAGGAACCCCATATTCCATAAATAAAGAGTTTTCTTTAATCATTTCACCACCGGAGAGGAATGGAAAGAGTCTTTTCTGCAATATGGACACATATCTATCTGAGTTTATGTTGGTTGCAATTTTTCCACATCAAATTCTTGATCACAGAGTCTCCAGACCCACAATCAACCAGTGTCAGAAAATACAGCAAATCTGGAATCATCAGAGAATATGACAGTGTCCCAAAATGCTAGTGGCCTCTCCACCATCTCACTGGCCCAATCTTTTTCTCTACTTGATGTTGGCTGGTCGAAGAAGTGGCTCCCTTCTTGCCACTCTGCCATAGTAACCAAGTTTGTGGAGATACCTGACAGCTGTTCTGGGACTGGCATCAACTTGTTTGGCTATGACAGAAACCTAGCAACAAGGATTATCCTCCACACTTCTCTTACCAAAGAGAAGTGTCCTAGTTGATCTGGGCAAGGTGATGTGGACTCCTTCCCTTTGGTGCATTGCACAATCACTTTATTAACTGTAGAAAGCAGGATCCCAAGGTTTTCTGCGATTTTACACCGACTATGTCCACCTTCAGAATGCCCCATTATACAGCCTCTTTGAAATTCAGACAATTCCAAGGGTTCTATTAAAAAGTTATGTTAAAAACAGCTGTAATGAGCTGACAATCCATCGTATGTTATTGTTCATTTGATATCCATATATATATATATATATGGCCCTGCTCGACCTGTAGAAAAGGCATAGGTAGAAACTCCATAAGATGTACCCAATGTAAGCTATGGACACATAAGAGGGGCAGCAATATCAAAGGAAAGTTAACTGGGAAGATAGTTTTTGTATGTGGCAAATGCTCAGGCGCTATAAACACAGAAAATGTGCAGAGAACAGCTTCTGTCACATTCCAGGGAGAAAAACTAGAAGTAGTTGAGAGCTTCTGTTACCTAGGAGACCAAGTCAGTAGCAGGGGTGGATGTGCTGAAAGTGTAGCTGCCAGAATAATAATAGCCTGGGTAAAGTTCACAGAGCTCCTACATCTGCTGGTGACAAAGGGCCTCTCGCTAAGAGTAAAAGGTAGAGTGTATGATGCATGTGTGCGAACAGCCATGCTACATGGCAGCAAAACATGGGCCATGACTGCTAAGGACATGTGTAAGCGTGCAAGGAATGAAGCCAGTATGCTCCGCTGGATGTGTGATGTCAGTGTGCATACACGACAGAGTGTAAGTGACCGGAGAGAAAAATTGGAATTAAGAAGCATCAGATGTGTTGTGCAAGAGAGACAACTGCGCTGGTATAGTCATGTGTTGTGTATGGATGAGGACAGCTGTTTGAAAAGGTGTCACACCCTAGCAGTTGAGGGAATCTGTGGAAGAAGTAGACCCAGGAAGACATATGATGAGGTGGTGAAGCACAACCTTTGAACGTTGGGCCTCACTGAGGCAATGAGAAGTGACTGAAACCTTTGGAGATATGCTGTGTTTGAGAAGACCTGGCAAGCCAAGTGAGACCATAGCCCATGGCCTATGCCAGTGGGTGTAACCAGCCCATTTATGAATACCCCACCATTCATTAGACAATAAACCTTGCTTGTGAAGACCTATTGAGGCAAGTAAAATCAAAATCAAAATGGAAATTGCTGAGGTGGCTGACGACAGTACCACCTGATAGGCACTTGTGCCAGTGGAATGTTAAAAGCACATCCGAACGTAGGGTGTAACTGGCCCACTTATGAATACACCTCATTCATTGGACAATGAACTTTGCTTGAGAAAACCTATTGAGGCAAGTGTAAACCAATCAAAATCGCTGATGTGACCAATGACAGTACTGCCTGATTGGTACTCGTGCCAGTGGAACATTAAAAGAAGCATATCTGAGCATAATCGTTGCCAGAGCCACGGATTGGCTCCTGTGCCGGTGACATGTGAAAAGCACCATTCGAGCATGATCGCTGCCAGCTTTGCTGGTGGCACATGAAAAACAATATTTGAGCATCATCGTTGCCAGTGCCACTGGACTGGCTCCCATGCAAGTAACATGTAAAAACACTGTTTGAGCATGGTCGTTGTCAGTGCCACTGGACTGGCTCCTGTACAGGTAACACATAAAAACACCGTTTGAGCGTGGTCGTTGCCAGAACCGTGTGAGTGGCCCTCGTGCATATAAAAAGCACCCACTACACTCTTGGAGTAGTTGGCGTTAGGAAGGGCATCCAGCTGTAGAAACTTTGCCAGACCAGATTGAGCCTGGTACAGCCTCTGGCTCACCAGTCCTCAGTCAAACTGCACAACCCATGCCAGCATGGACAGGGGACGTTAAACGATGATGATGATATATATATATATATATATATAATTTGGATGACATTGTTGAGGTCAGTTCAGCCTCACATTTAACTGACTTAGTGTTACATACCTAATTTAATGGGCACATTGCAGCATTTTTACAGGCAATGGTCAATCCCAGCCTAGAAAAATAGATTCAAAAGCTATTCAGCAAAGATTTCAGTAAAATTATATATCATAAATACATACCTCAACAGGTGTGATTGCTTGACCACAGGCTGCACACTTTGGAGCATAAATCCTGTAAATAAATATACATAGTTTATGCAATGGAAACAGAAGAAAAAAAATGGACTAAAATTTTGTACTAACATCTGGATATTTTTTAATTAGTTTAGGTTCATCATCAGTTGCTTTGATATGGCAATGACTATGCAATTCATAAATTAAGTGAAGAAACAAGATGGCGGCTTAGTGTGAGAGTGTCAAACTTAGAGCATGTCAATGTTGAATGTGAGAAGAAAATACTGATTTGACTGCATTATTAAACTTAACTTCACAGTTTCAATCCAATAACAGGCAATATGTATGTTACAGCATTGGAAAACTTACTTTAATCTATTTCTACAAGTTAAACTTGAAAAAATAGAAACTGACCCATCATAAGCCAAGTTTTTAAAGGAAATTCAATCATAAAACTTATGTTCTGAAATGATATGCACATTTCCTTGCAAAATACAATGGATACTCAGCTAAAGCTTGTTATCACAATTTGGACTAAAGTAAAATATCTGAATTCATCCAAGTAATAAGCACAGTATGATACCATTAATCCTCGAGTATAATCCACATTTTTCCCCCCAAATTTAAAGGTCAAAATCCCTAGTGCATACTATATATGAAGTTAAAAATGAAAAATATTTTCTAAGCAATATCCAAGTCTCTATTTGCTGTCCGGCAATGTTTATTCAGATGCATTTTGTGATGTCGGGAGCGAAAATACCTTAAGCTAAGCCTGAAAGCAATGAAGTCATAAAAGAATCATCCATAACTTGCAATAAGCAACATTTATTAAAATAAAAGTGTTGTATATCGTCTTCACTGGATTGTACTCAGGATGACGTTGTATGGAAAGATGAAATAAATGAAAGTGAATCTTCTGATGTTGACTATGAATTTGACGATAACAGAGATTTACACTACAATAATGCTGACATGTTTACGGAGGAACAAATGGAACAGTTATTTGATGCTGAAAGTGAAGTTGAAGTTGAAGGATTTGAATAAATGTTTTTGCTTTTGCTTTTGTAACTGATAGTGATAAATAAAGGCAATTTTTAGGGGGCTGTATCTCTGAAAAATTTAAACCTTGTGTATAATACACACCCCTTCTCTAACTTGAGTCAAGGAGGCCTATATAACGTCCTTGGTTTGTAAACATATATACGGTAACGTCCTTTATTATTATTGTATATATATAACATAATGCAAATGTGTAGCTTTTTTGTGCACTTTGTTTTCAAAAAATAAAGAAATAACAGTAATAACGTCATCATCATCATCGTCGTTTAACGTCCGCTTTCCATGCTAGCATGGGTTGGACGATTTGACTGAGGACTGGTGAAACCGGATGGCAACAAGTAAATTGCCTTTACATATTTATCAGTTAGAAAATTTTGCTTAGAAAATATTTTTCATTTTTAACTTCATATATAGTACACAGTAGAAATTTTTACCTTTAAATTTTGGGAAAAAAGTGTGGATTATACTCGAGGATTTACGGTATATATAAATCAAAGCAAAATATTTACTGAAGATACAGAATAAAAGTCTGAAGACTGAAATATAACCAAACTATTTAAAAATTTAATCTGTATAAAATAAATATGGCAAATAAGGAATATTAGATCATTCAAGAAGAGATACATACATACATACATATATATATAAATATACCTGTGATAATCAGCAACACAATATATTTTGTTTTCAACATCAATTGTAAAAGGTACACCATCTAAACATTCATTACACTGACAACAGCGGAAACAACCAGGATGGTAAGCTTTACCCATTGCTTGTAAGATCTGAAAACAGAATATGTACATTTATATGAAAAATAATAAAAATACATTTTTTTTAAACAATATTCTATTTGTTTTCATATGTCTATAGACGTTATTTTGCTCTGTCTACAATTGTTTCTTCATTTTTGGTTAGACCTACTTTAAGACACTACCCTGTCACATTATACTACTCACTTTCACTTTAAAGTAAATACTTTGAATAAAATTCAAGCCTAGAAATATTACCATTATTTCATTTTTAAGTCCCAAACTGAAAAGTAAATATAGTTCTTTTCACTTTTAACTCCAGTCCTTTAAAATTTCTTTATTGGAGCAAAAAAGAATATTTGTAAAGTAGTTTGGCCAAATTATATACATGGAGCTGCCTTGAGAGATCATCAGACATTGGAAAACGTAGGATTTATAACAAATTTGAGGGTTTTAATGGTGCATTGTTCATAGCGTGCGAGGTTAAGGTACAGGACCGTTGATCTAATAGTTATGCTCTAATGGCAATAGGAAAACACTGAGATTGAACAGTATCCTTTGTTTCAGTCATTAGACTGCGGCCATGCTGGGGATTCACCTGGAAGAATTTTTATTTGAATGAATCACCCCCAATACATTTTTTTAAAAAGTCTGGTACTTATTCTATCAGTTCCCTTTTGCTGAAC
>NC_068981.1:108324467-108340350 GCF_001194135.2 Octopus bimaculoides
TATATATATACTTTTCAAAAGACACAATTCATCATATAAAATATATATAAATATATATCCATATGAGATCACCTGAAATTGTAAAGGTTGAAGGTCAAATGTACATGATCAATGCATTACAAAATCGAAAATATTAAAAAGATGTATGGGTAGCTCAAAAACGCAAATACTTGAGTGCAGAGATCAAATTCATACATATCCTATGGCCGTTTCAGGAAAGGTATTTCAGAATGGGTGAACTATTTGTACCCATCTCAAATATATACATTTCCTTCATCAGGGATTAATTGAAAAGTTTAAAAAATTATTTAAAAGATTTTAAAAGACTTCATACTTGGACAAGGTATCCTATGTTGTGATAAAATTTTGTTCAGATAACTATAAATTCTAAAATGACGGTTGAATATACTACAAATCTTACAGAAAAATGACGCTTTTACGGTTATTCTAAAACATATTGAGAATTTAGGTTTCAATTAACATGGGTTGGTTATACTTTAATATGAAAAAAACCTGTTTACAAAATATTAAAGCATCCAAAACTTATTTAATAATATTTTTCTACTTGTATGAAGTAATGTTAATGGATTCTTTAGTGCATAAACCACACATTCTAGTGTCTGTTACATGGAGTAGTTTGAATAATTATTGACCAATCTAGTTTAAATTGTTTATTTTGCGCTTTTAAATTATCTATGTGTCTGGCTAATGCTGTCAAATTTTTCATGCTTGGGTTTGTAAATGAATTTTTGTGCCCCCATATCAAATTTTAAAGTCTATTGTGTTTTTTTTTCAAACAGGATCCTTTTAATGGGCAAAATTCTGGGGATCGGCAATTACAGGTTTGTTTTATGAAATTCAGATTACTACTCTCCTGATTACGTTCCATGAATTCCCTTTCCAAAATATCCTTTTTAAGTTTAAATTTATCATTAGCAGCAATGATGAATCCTAAATTAGGTGAATATAACAGTTTTAAACTAGATTTGTTAAAGATGGGAGGATATAATTATGATCCTGATGAAAGTTTTTTCAATGATCTTAAAGAATAATTCTGGGAGATTCTTAATGTGAAGGGAAAAAGGTAGGGTGAACCAAATTATTTCCTGTTTTCTAGTGGGTGTATTCCTAACCTGCCAATTTCTTACTGAATTTATTGTAAAGTTATAACTAAAAGGTTGATAATATCTCCTATGTATATGGGGAATCCATTGTTCAACAGGCTCACTTACTGATGGAATGTCAATATTTAATTTAGTTAAGCCTGGAAAGAGTTTACTTTTAAATATTGTATTTCTTATACAATAACTGCCAGGAAAACATATCTTTTAGGGATAAGAACTGGACTCAAAATGACCTTCAGGATAAGTTTGATGTAACAATGAGGTCATTGGACTCAGCACAAGTTATATAAGGATGATGCATTATTTACATTAACTGGCTCCCCATTGCAAACTTTGATTAGGACTAGATAAGTTTTGATAAAATTTTTTAAGGAATATAACTTAGATATAACATTCGAAAATATTACAAAAGTAGTAAGCTTTCTGGATGTTTACCTTAAATCTCAATAGTGGCTTGTTTTCCCCTTACAACAAGCCAAATAAAACAATACAGTATATTAATACTATGTCAAATCACCCTAAAAGTGTTATAAATAGGGTAATTAAAGGGGTGTCTATAAGAATATCTAATCTTTCAGCTAATGAAATAATTTTCAATAATCATGCACAGCACTCAAGAATAGTGGTTTCCATGAGAACGCTTATCATATAATACAATAATTAAAAGTAAACTAGGTAAACTCTTTCCAGGCTTAACTAAATTCTGTAAATAAGAGAGATATCATCAACCTTTTAGTTATAACTTTATAATAAAGTCAGTAAGAAATAGGCAGGTTAGGAATAACCCCACTAGAAAACAGGAACTAATTTGGTTCACCCTGCCTTTTCCCTTCAAGTTAAGAATCTCCCCGAATTGTTCTTTAAGATCATTGCAAAAAACTTTCATCAAGATTATAATTATATCCTCCCATCTTTAACAAATCTAGTTTAAAACTCTCATATTCACCTAATTTAGGATTCATCATTGCTGCTAATAATAGATTTAAACTTAAAAAGAATACTTTGGAAAGGGAATCCATGGAATGTAATTAGAAGAGTAGTAATCTGAATTTCATAAAACAAACCTGTAATTGCCGATCCCCAGAATTTTGCCTGTTAAAAGGGTCCTGTTTGAGAAAAAATGTAGTTTATAAGTGTGAAGTAAGTACCTCAAAAGAACCCAAGAAAATCTACATAGGGAGCACAATAAGCTTTAAAACTAGATATAGGGAGCATAAAAATTCATTTACAAACCCAAGCATGAAAAATTCAACAACACTAGCCAGACACATAGGTAATTTAAACTAGATTGGTCAACAATTACTCAAACTACTTCATATAAAATACATCCTAGAATGTGTAGATTATGCACTAAAGAATCCATTAATACACTTCATGTGAGTAGAAAAATATTATTAAATAAGATTTTGGATGCTTTAATATTTTGTAAACAGGTATTTTTCAACTTGAAAATTTTTTTATCATTAAAGTATAGCCAATCCATGTAGTATATTTAACCCTCATTTTAGAATTTATTTTAGTTATCTGAACAAATTTTTATTGCAACATAGGACACCTTGTACAAGTATGAAGTCTTTTGAAATCTCTTATATAATTTTTTAAACTTTTCAAATAAGGAAATATTTTTGATTTAGCAATGCATTGGCCGTGTACATTTAACCTCCAATCTTTTTATGTTTTAGAACAGATTCACAATTTCAGGCAATCTCATACAGATGTATATTTTATATTTATATATATTTTTGTATTTATATATTATATATTTTACATGATGAATTGTGTCTTTCAAAAAATATATTGAGGAAAATAATCTGTTTTTGAAAGGTGCCTTTTCATTGAAATCTGCATTACTCTGTATTCTCTTAGCTCTATTTAGTGAGTGCCAACTTATTGTTCTGTATAGGAAATTCATTTCCTTCTATTTTCTTCTGTTATATATATATATATATATATATATATATAATGGGCGTCTTTCAATTTCTGTCTACCAAATCCACTTTGCATTTGAAATGAGTTAGGGGATTTATATTTTGTATTGTTCATAGCTAGAGAGTATAAACGTACAATAACATTTCTTTGATATGTAGTGATTGAGTATTTGAGTTGTGAAAAAGGTGACAAAGTTGTCATGTCACCAATTCATAGAAGTATTGTATATTGGCATAGTGTTTCAGTTTCACATAGAAGATGCTTGTATGCAGAAAGTTAGGAAGCAATAAAGGTAATTTCAACTGCATAAATGTGTGTGTTGTTATAAGTAACAATAAGTAGTTCCTTAATGTACAGAAGGAAGAGTACACCAAAGCTGATAAGAGTTTATGGACAGATAACCTAGTCAGTACACACAGTAATGATGTAGTCAAACAAGCTTCCAATCTAAAGATAAATGCAGGACATAGGCAGGCAAATTAGCTAATGGTTCTCATGTAGGGAACAAACACATCACTGATATCAAGTGCAGTAACACTGCTTTTACCAAAGTTCTCAAGAGTGAAGGACCAATGGTGAGTGACTGGATGCCTACATAATTATTTTACTAAAAGGTTAGAACTTTTAAGATACAAAATACTGAATGGATGAGACACTGCTAAAAAACACACACAATCATTGTTATAATGAAAGTAACCCTAGATAAAATTTAGGCAAATGCATATATGCAGAGAAGTAATACCTACCATATCCATGATCAAATGACCACAAACACAGCATTTATCAGCAGTTTGTTGAAAACCAGAATACTAAAAACAAAATATTAGAAAGAAACAAAATATGAGACAGAAAGCAAAAACAAACGATTTAGAATTTGAGCTAATAATCTTCATTAATTGAGAAGTAAAAATGAGGAATAAAAATTTAGTGAAAGGATGAATTCTACATAAAACAACCTAAACAAATTAGATCAAAGACTGTATGGATGTATGACGAGGGCTGGTCTTTTGAATATTTCTTTTCTCTTTTCTGTCATCTTTTGTTTCAGTCATTAAACTGTGGCCATGTTGGGGCACCACCTTAAAGGATTCCAGTCAGGCAAATCAACCCCAGTACTTTTTTTTTAAAGCCTGGGGTTTATTCTATCAGTCACTTCTACTGAACTGATAAGTTACAGGGATGTAAACACACCAACACTGGTGGGGTACAAACAGGTGCGTGTACGTGTATATATTATGTAGGTAGGTAGGGTAAATCCCTATTCCACAATGCCTAACTTAAGTGATACATTTTCCTCAAATTATAAAAAAACTTAACAGTAATAATTATTATCCTTGTAGTAATAATATTCATAATAGTATCAATACAACTTCTAATCTTAGTAATATTACTATTAATATTACTACTTCTTCAGCTATAACTGTGGCTTCTGATAATACTAACATTACAGCTATTACTACCAATAATAGTAATAGTGGTGATTATAATCATATTAACCATCATGATAATTATAACAATAATAATATTAGCTATGACTTTAATAATACTACTGATCATAATAATAATAATTACCATAATAATCATATTGAAAATGGATCATATAACAATAATCTCAACAACAATAACATAAAATCAAATTCAATTAAATTACGCAATTGTTCAATAAAAACATCTTGTCCTTTAAATAATAAATGTCTTCTAGAAAACATAATTTATAAACACTTCCTCCATATTCACCATAAAACATGCCACATCTATAAAATTTAAATTAAGGTATTATAACCAGATTTCTTCTTTCAAATATATGTTTGATTTTTATCACTCTCAGTACAAATCCTCAGATCGAAACCCAAACACCGTGAAATGTTCATATTGGAGCTTCCAGTGCGAATGCCAAGAAGTACAGCATGCTGTTTCCAAATTTCTGGCAGAGTGAATTGTGTCATGGTGGTGTTTTACTCACAGATAGTGCTCAACTCACTGTGCTATATATACTATGTAGTTGACAAAATCAGAAACAAACAATATGCATGCGCAAACTTAAAAATATAAAATGGCAACAATTTACCCACCGTACCTTGTATATGTGTGTGTATATGTATGTATGTATTATCTCTCTCACTATATGTATGTGTGTGTGTGTGTGTGTGTGTGTGTGTGTGTGTGATGTATCTATGTATGTATGCGTGTGTGTGTGTGTGTGTGTGTATGATGGGTTTCTTCCAGTTTTCATCTACAAAATCCACTCACAAGGCTTTGGTTGGCTCGAGGTTATAGCAGAAGACACTTGCCTGAGGTGCCACATAGTGGGACTGAACCTGGAACCATGTGGCTGATAACCAAACTTCTTACCACAGAGTATTTCTTATTTTGTTGTTGCCTTTTGCAGTGATTTTTTTTTAATTATAAACCTTTCAGTCAGGAGAAACCAGAGTCTTAACCTGAATGCTTGCAACATTGTGGACTCCACTAAAGGCACCCAAGGTGTCAGGTCACCTGGTTTGGCCTGGGTAATGGATTACATGTTTTTGCTTAGGTGATTGTGTTTGTGTGTTGCCCTGCATTGTTGGTAGTGAGGCTGCAGGTTAGGTATTGCTATTGGTGATGATAAGCCTTTTTTTTTTTTTTTAATTTCTGCACCAGTGAGCCGTCTGACTTTGATCTTGGAGAGCCTTTAATTTTTATGTCACAATGACCAACAGACTTGTCTCAACCTCATCACACAAGGTCGTTGATGCAGAAAAGCCTGAAACAGGGCTATGAGTGGATATGTGAGTACATGTATAAGTGTTATAGTGGACTTGAGAGGGAGGGAGAACTTGTTTGTAATGATGGAACTGTCCTTCTAGTCGCTGCTACTGTCATTTTTACTGCTGTTATTATTGTTCTTGTTGTGGTAATGGTGTTGGCACCAGTATAAGCTTTATTAATTACTAGTATAGGCATGATGTAAATTGAAACAGATTTTGTCATTGTTCTATTTATGGTTCTCTGGAAGCCAAGGGATTCAACACCAGTGACCTCACTTGGCGAACATTCTAGAATGTTCCAAGAATACCAGAGTTATATCCCTTTTAGTAATACCACTATGGCATGGACCATCTCCTAGACGAGCTTTATTCACCAGGGAGAACCAGCAGTCTTTCAGCCTATATATGGGACAGAGAGATTCGTTCTTTCTCTCTTTGCTACACCGAATCCGATCTGTTCACATCCTTGGTATGGAGAGCAACTATACTTGTTTACACATGGTCTAAGCTAAGTAGATGGTCTCTAACAGCGACTGTGTGCCTCAAGCCCTTTATGCTACATGACATGTGTATGGATTTCTCTTGCATCATTAATGAACCATTTGCAGTGCGACTTTCCTTCATACCCTTTCTATTGTATTTCTTTCATGCAGGCAACTAGGCAAAATATTGTATGTAACTTTTCACATTTCTGTGCAGCTTCACTCGAAGAATATTCTTGGTGAACTTGTGTCTGTTCTTATTTATAATTAAATTATTTGTGAAGTTTAAGAACGCCTCCTTCATTATTCTTAACCTTGCATCCGCATTAATATTTTGTACAGAGAAAACTACTACTAGAGTGATGACCGCACAATACTAAACTAGCAAGGACACAGTATTTAATTTTGCAACCATAATGTATGATCCAGTATATTAACCCTTTAGTGTCAAGTGTAATGTTTATTTCTTCACATTGTTTTGAATTTATCTCACATTATCTTGTAGCTTTGAGATATTGATGATGTGGTTGTCTATTTTATAAATGATATTGTAGTGTTGGTATGAGAGGCCAGTTTGAACATAAAACAGGTAGAATATTTTGGTTGGATATGATCAGCTTAAACACTAAAGGGTTAAAGGTTTACAAGTCAGTATTGTGCCTTACTTTTTGTGTCAGCAGCGAGATATTCTACAGATTTTCTACAGAATTCAGACCCAACACTGTAAGTTATGAATGCAAATACATCTCTGTAAACAATGTAATCAAAGATAGAGAAAAATACATAAAGGATGGTGGGTGTATATGCATATTCATATATGAAATATCGCAACTTACAGTGCTGGCTCTGAACTCAATAAAAAAAATCTATAGTTTATGATTTAAAAATTAGTATAGGCTTTGTCCTGTCCATGTTTTACGCTCTGCCATAAACAGAGCGCCAATTAGATGGTTGTTAGCACTATATGTGCAGTACCTTCTCCCTTCCATCACATACAGCTGAATGTTGTTTGGCAGCTTGATCAGATTGGAGAAGTTTGATTCCTGCTATGTTTGGATCAAGAGTACTATCTCCATCCTAAACCACTCCTGTTCTCAAATGTGTGGACTTCCATAATTACTGAGGTGTCATTTCATTGCTTAAAACAGCTCTGACAACCATGTATGATGGTATGAGGATGAAATCCTTGCACTTAACTAAGGAAGGAAACTGACTTATGGGTTTACCCTCAAAGAGGAATCTAACCACCACCATTCCACATTACTTACAGTGAATAACAAAACTGTTTTCCTTCCATATTGCTTTCAGGTACTTTTCCACCTGGCAATGCATTGGTTTTTCCTCTCTCCAACTTTCTGTAATTATGCACTTGTATGTCACTGTGCATCTGCAAATATCATCTACCAATACTTGTAACAAGAGCAGAGTAACTTACCTGTGGTCCTTTTGGACAAATCCTCTGCTCTCCTTTAGCTTCTTTTATTGTATCTCTAGTTGCTCAGTGACCCTTACTATACTTGTAAAAGACATAGTCCCCTTGCAGAAACTATATTGTGTCTATCATTACTGCTGTCACTAAGACAGCCTTTGAAGGTGAGAGAGCTGGAAGTTTACATTGGAAGATATGGTGATGGCACTGCTTGCAACTGTAGAAGTTGTGCTGTTGCTGTGTTGTTTTTCCTAGTCTTGGCTTCCATATTTTTGTGTTCACTAATATGTTGCTGTTGGTGGTAGTGTTGTTTGTAGATGTAGCAGTAGACTGACTTGTTAAATTGGTGGTGGGGTACTGTGAACATATTAATACTGTTGTTGCCCTTATTTTTTGCCTTTGGTGTTGTTACTACCACTTCCCTTCATTCATACCAGGATGTCATTTTACAGTAATAATACTGGTTGTTATTGTTGCTCTTATCATTTCAATTGCTGCTGCTGTTTGGCATGTTGTGGTGGTTGTTAATATTCCTCTTGCCCACAGTGTTGCTACTTATAGCAGTGCTACTCTCTGCCTTACTGCTGTATACTGATGGTGTCAGAATCAACAAACACTTATGTTGCTACACTTATCCAAAAAAGTTTCTAATAAAAGCTCTAAAAGCAAGCAATAATTTCTGTACTATTGCTACCATGGTTACCTCCCACTACTTTGCCCTTATCAACACTCAAATTTGTTGACATTTAAGTTAATATGTTTCACCCCTGACTGCAGACAACAGGTAAAACAGTTTTGTCCCACATAATTAGGAGAGAGACAGATTTTAGATCCAATTTTCTGGAGAATGTCATAAATACTAACAAAATTCTTTATTTTTGTCAGAGAAATTTGTGAAAATTGGTTAAACCTTATGCAGCATCAATATTTACAGTCACTGCAACTTATATATGAAAATGATTACTTCTATTGCCACAAAGGCAATGGATGTGAGGACATTACACAGACATGTTACATAAACAGTGAAGGCTTTACATTGAGTGTGATGGGAAAACAACAGATGGGAACAAAGTGATATATAAATGTGTGTCTTTTCAAAAAGAGAATGGCTACTTTGACCCAATCAAAGCACACCACACAAATACTCAAATTATGGACAACCCTCTCCCACATTCTACCCATAACATACAGACCATATATTCAAAACAGATCCATTCAGCTACGCCATACTCAAAAGGGAAGCATTCCTCTCTCAACTGTCACATTCTTCTTTAAGTCATACTCAAAAAAACTAGTAACAACAGTAAAAACCAAATTTTGATATAAGATCCTAAACTGAATTATCATCAAGTTGTATTTCTTTCCATTATCAAAAGTGCTATGAAATATATTAAGCTCTGCTGAGATGGACCATTTGGAGCAATAAAAATTTGCTGATATTTATAATGAATACTGTGTTGTTGACCTTAAGCACAACAAAAATCTATTAAACCAATGACCATTGGGAGTTTAGGGGATCAGGATGTTTTCAGCATGAAAATTAATATTATTATGATAACAGTTCTGCTTTACATCTTAAAGAAATTACACAACAGAAGAAATATGATTTTAAGCGGACAGCAGGAGAATAACCAGCTCAGTGTATAATGTGAAACTATCAAGTGAACCTACAATTACTTAAGATGTCTGTAACTAAAATTAATCAAGTATCATTTATTACAAGAAGATCATAACAAAAGTTGAGTAAATAATCAGAATAAATAGGAAAAAAGATAGGAGTAGTTTGTGAAGATTTAAAGAAATTTTGTTTTTTCATTGTTGAGAACAAAATATAGTTGAAAAAAGTTCTGTTGCCATGATTCATAAACTATGTTAAGACAAATCGTTAATTAAGACTAATCAATGTGAAGGTCACCTAAAAATGAATGACATGGTTTATGTGAGGTTTCATGAAAAACTATCATACATTCAGTGTATAAATAGGATAGATAATTAAGGTTCCTAATAAAAATAATGTTTTATTCTGTTATTGGTTTCAATAATTGCACTGCAGCCGGGCTTGAGCACAGCCCTCAAGGGGTCTAGTCAATTACATCAGCCACTATTTATCAGTCTCTTTTGCTAACATTTTGGGTAACATTTAACTGAGAAATATACCTATCAGGACAGATTGAAAGTATACTATAATTCAATACACTGGTTAGTAACTGAAAATTTCCCATAGCATTCCTGTATATTAGCAGGGAAAATGAAGCAAATCTAAGAAATATTTTCTTATGCTTGATTAAATTACAAAATAAGAAATTCTTAATTTTAAATATTTAGAAATTACATGCTGTTGTTTAGCCCCAATCTAGATATGACCATCCTGTTTATTTTATATATTTTGGACTATATTATCTGGGTAGGGGGGCTCCAAAACAGGTCTCAGGGAGTAGCGTCCCTGCCTTCCTGAGCTAGTTTTCCACCACATTTCTTAAAAATCATGGTAGAGGCCTTGGTCTCAGGACCACTTATGTCTAGAAACTGAGGTTGAGAGTAAGCAAGGGCATGCTCCCTGCAAAAAATCTAGCTCCAAGAAAGCCTCATGATACCAAAGGAGAATAGGCACCAACCAGCCCAAAGGTTGGGGTGGGTTGAACCTGCCTACCTCGGTTGCTATGGCATTGAGGTAGATCTGGCCACCTCCGTTAACGGGGACAAAACCCAGATTTAAAACACTGGATGATAATGATATCTAATATGATCTTGTGACTTGATCTAAGGAAGATTTGACTGCTATTTTTTTTGAGATTGATGACTTCACAAAGACTGCTTTATGGGCATTTAAAATATATCAGCTGTATAAACAAAGACCAACTAAAAAATATTTTATTATTTCTGGCTGGACTACAAAATAAAATATTTAGAAAATGTGATTATATATATATTTAGAAATATATATGTTTTAAAAATTATCAACAATGAAAGAAATATATACTAAACTACTCAAGAAATTATATCTATGTTATATACATACCCCTTAGGCATCAGCTTCTATGAGTCCCTTTCTCTAAGCCTTTCTTCTTTATATCATGACAAAAAAGTCACAAGTCCCATTGAAAGCTAGACCTGTACCTAACATCACAGAAAGATGAAGCTTCTTAACTCTAATGAAAGCAATTCCATCTATCGGATAATCCCATAAATAATGCAGTTTTTTTTATACTTCTTTTATTTTTCAAAATTAAGACAAACTAAATTCTTTTTTAATCTAAAATATACTCTCCTTCATTTTCTACAATGCTCTTCCATCTATCTGGTAGACTTGCAAGGCCCCTCTTCCAAAATTCACTTGTCTGTGATGAAAAATACTCCTCTAGTACTGTTCTGATTTCATCTACAGAATTCATATTTTTTCTGTCCAAATGATTTTGAAGACTGCATAATAAATGATAATCAGATGGGGCAATGTTCGGCGAATATGGTGGGTGGAGCATTGTTTCCCATTCAAACTGCTCCAGCCTTTGGAACGTCATCCTTGCAGTATGTGGCTGAGCATTATCCTGACGGAAGAACCCCTTTTGTCTTGAAACCAAAGATGATCATTTTTTTCTAGCGCTGACTTAAGCCACTCAAGCTGCTCACAGTAGATCTCCTTAGTTATCATTTGGTTTGGGTTTAAAAGTTCCAAGTGGACTAAACCTTTCATATCCCACCAAACAGATAACAACATCTTGCATGGGTGAAAATCTACTTGAGCCTTGGGTGCTGGTGTTTCTCCTTTCTCTACACACTGTCTTTGGCATTTAACATTTCTCGTCAGTCACTATTCGGTTTTAAAAAAGGTTCATTTGTGAGATGTGACAGCAAGGAAGAGCACACATTCACTCTCTGCACACAATTAGGCTCAGAAAGTTTGTGAGGAACCCATCGACCTAATTTGCTGATTTTCCAATGGCACGCAGGTGTCAATGAATGGTTGAATGATCAAATCCAAACTTCTCTGCTAGTTCCTCAACAGTTACAATGGGATTTTGTTTCAGAGTTTACAGGATGTCCTTGTGGAGCACTACTGATCTTCCAGGATGAAACTCGTCTTCTAGGCTGTAGTTTCCAGCTTGGAATTTCTGGAGCCAATGTTAACACTGGCTTACACTTATTGTCTGATCCCCACATATTGTACTAATATTCGTCACACTTTCTATTGTGTTGTTGCCTTTATTGAACTGATAAAACAAAATATGCTGAATATGCTCCTTTGTCACTTCCATTATAGCTTTGAAAAAATAACTGCTAAAATCGAAATGCACTCTCCAAAATTTGCACTAAGAATAAGCACAAGGTAAAATTACTAAGTGCTTTTATAGCAAGTTGATGCAGGTAGTTTAACCCATCCCCCTCAGCATTATTTATGGGATGACCCAATACAAAGTTTAAAAAAGGCTGTCCTATTCAGAGCTCTGCAAGTAGTAATAAAGTCAAGCTAAGAGAGCAGTAACTCAGATTTAAAACTGACATAATAGAGGGGACATTCTACTTCTGCCACAGACCTTTCCAGAACTCACAGCATGATAAAATACACCCAAAATACACACGTAATATGGTTAGTGATGGGAAGGACATCTCGCTATTCCCCCTCCCCCACCCACTCACACATACATACAGTTTTTTTCTGTTGCTGGGTGTGCCTGAGACTAAAATGCCTTGGCAAGTGACAAACCATTGCGATATCCATCCAATCCATACTAGTATGAAAAACAGATGTAAAATTATATGGAATCAGAAAATCAAAGAGCTTAAAAAATATGAGTAATAACATATTTACAGAATAAAAATTTGTAAAGGTAAACTGTTAAATTACTGAAAATAAAACTATATCACCACCTAACAATTTACTAGGTCATAAACCACAATGACATTTTCTAATGACAGTTATGAAAGAACAGCAATTAATATCACTTAGAAACACCTAGCTTATTAATTATATTAGTGAAATAACATTAACTTACAAGGTAATCTTCTTCACAGTAGACTTTTCCATGGACGTTGTAAAATGCTTTCCCTCGCAGAGTACGGCCTGATGAAAGAAATTTTAGCAAATTTTTTGAAGATTTAACATTTAAAACAATTCAAGAACAACTTTTCTATTTTTCTTTCATTTATTGCTGCTTCATACTATACTTATACATCAGTCCATCCGAGCACAATTCCAATAATATTTCAGTTTTTCTGAGAAGAGGTTGCTAACTTCTCATTCAACTTTTCTATTACATAAAATTAAATAAAAAAATTTCCACTGGAGCCTTTGCAATTCCCATCCTAGGAAATTATTCCATGGAAACAACCTAAGATGGCACAAAACTTATCAGTGAAAGAAATGTTTTCAAAACTCAACCAATACTATAGCCAAAAATGGATTGGATTATTCCAGTTCGCTATTTAAGAAAGAACACAATAAGTCCAAATGCTTCTACTTTTATATCAAACTAAGTTCCATTGTTAATCCACAAAAGTGAAATCTTACATTATTTCAACAAATATAAATACATCCTACCTCTAATATTATCTTTAATGTAACATAATTACCTATTTACTATTAATTTTCAAAAATATAAGTATTTGCATATCTTTAGTAAGAAGAAACTGAATATATGCATGTACATATAGAAATATATACACCACTGTTTTAAAGATTTTTTATTAAGATGGGTCTTTTGTAGAGGCAATATTTTTTTGACAACCAGATGCCCTTCCTACAAGTAGGGTGGAATTTTTTCAGTTGGATAAACAAACAGATGCCAGCATAAAGACAATAGCAGCAATAAAGTTTGTATTCACAACCATGTGGTCAATGGTTCAGCCATTGACCCAAATTTATTGAAGGACGTAAGCAGAGTTACTGATTTCTATACAATAATAAAATCTTATGAAACATCTCAGTCAACATATTACATTTCTAAATGTATAGTAGTTCAGAGAAGTCAAAACAAATCCATTACCTAAATTTCACAATGCTTGGATATTCTATTCTCCAATAGATATTCATTCTTTGCTCCTCTCCCTACCCCCGATAACTGATAATCTGACATTATTAATAGTTACAAGAGAGTAATACCAATTGCATTTGATAGCCCTTCTCTATACAAGATGAGGAAAATTGATGAGGTTAATTTTCAGCTTGAACTTATGTAGGTCAACATCTGCAAGAAAATATGTGGTTAAGGAGAAATTATTGTGTAAAGTTTTCAATTCAGAACCTAGGGGAGTAGTAATATATAGCAAATATAAAAAGAAATAGGCATGTTGGTTAGGTTTTAGAAAGTTGGTAGGTCAGAGAAACAGAGGTTATTATAGTTATAATAGATAGAAGAAAGAAACGCATTGAATCTGTGAGCTAGTGGTTGTTGTGTGGAGGTGAGTTTTTACTTATCAGTTAACTGGCTTGAGATACTAAAAGAGAGTAACAAGGGACCTAATATTTGTAGTGAGTTGGAAGGCTTCATATGTGTATCATTCAAGCATAGTAATGTCCAATTGTTATCCAAGAAAAAATATAAACATTCAAACGTGTCAGCATCTTTTAGATGTTTCAGTCATTAGACTGTAGCCATGCTGGGGCACCACTTTCAAGAGTTTTAGTTGAATAAATCAACCTCGTTAAGTAACACTCTAACACTGGTTGTCAAGCAGTGGTGAGGGACAAACATGCATGCACACATACATGATGGGCTTTTTTCAGTTTCCATCTACCAAATCCACTCACACAGTTTTGATTGCCCCAAGGCTATAGCAGAAGATACTTTCCACAATTTTCTTGGGTCTTTTTTTAGCTTCTTTTATTAACTGTACCACTTCTGCTAAAATGTCTTGCACTACTTAAAATGTGCCAGTTTACTATGTCAGTGTGAACTGACATGTATAGACATGTGTAGACTCAATTATATAATAAGGTACTACACTGGGATTGAACTCAGAACCAGGTGGGTGGAAAACAAACTACTTACCATACAGCCAAGCTTGTGCCTATATGAACAATATTCAAATCAAAAGTTTGTTACTTATCAGTCCTATGAAAGACTGCTGATATGTTTCTTTCTAGAATAGTACTTCAAAGTATTATAAACACACAAAGTTTTATCTAAATTACATTTTAAATATCACCTAGAAAATTGACTACACCTTGCATGTCTAAGAGTCAGGAACTTGCTGAAAATTAGTTGACAACTAATTCTATTAATGTAACACAATTTAATATTATCACACCTCTTTAGAAGCACACCTGGTTTTTAGAACGAGTACCCCATATCTCTACAGGTGGTTAAGAAGCAACTAAAAGGGTTAGCATCAGGAAAAGCATCTGATCATAAAACATTATTTTAAAAAAGTATCATCTAACCGCTATGGAAAAGCTGCAGCAAAATGAAAATGGTAGTTAAAGAAAGTACTTTATTTCATTGCAAGCAATTCATTTCAATATTTAACGCGTATATAATACATAAGAAAGAGTAATTTAAAGAAATTATGTGGACAAGTATGGTTGAGGGGTTAAGAAGCTCACTTTGCAACCATGTGTCAGGCTCAGTCCCACTGCACAGCATCTTGAGCAAGTGTCTTCTACTATAGCCCTAGACTGATCAATACATTTTGAGTGAATATGATAGAGGAAAACTGTGCAAAAGCCTATCGTGTTTACACATACACACATCTTTTAGTTGTTTCAGTCATTAGATAGTAGTAATGCTGGGGCATCACCTAGAAGGGTCAAGTTGAACAAATCAACTCCAGTACTTAATTTTTTATTGGTCTCTTTTTAACAAACCACAAAATTATGGGGACGTAAACAAACCAATGCCTGTTGTCAAACAGTGATGGGGAACACACACACGGCGGGCTTCTTTCAGTTTCTGTCTACCAAATCCATTCACAAGGCTTTGATTGGACCAGAGCTATAGTAGAAACGACTTACCCAAGATGCTATGCAGTGGGACTGAACCCAGAATCATGTAGTTGGGAAGCAAGCTATGCTAGCACCTAATATGTGTGCTAGCATAGCTTCATCACAACAATGATATATGTAAGGCTGAAAACACCTCTAAATCATTGTCACAGTGAGAAGCTGGAAAGGAGCACTGAGAGCAAAGTAAGAGCATGGGATTTAATATGGAATAAAGTGGAGGCATTTTATAT
>NC_068981.1:108340431-108341693 GCF_001194135.2 Octopus bimaculoides
TATATATATATACACACACACATACAGGGTGTATAAGGTATTTGAGGACATACCTTTTTGGGGTCACTGCTGCATGTTTTGCCAACTCTGTATAATCTTTCAGAAAATAATAATGGCAGACCCTCAGCTTACTCAAGAAATGAAGAGGCATGCTGTTATTGTAGTTATAAAGGCTGAGCATAGAGATTTAGAAATATCTCGAGTTTTAAAAGTTTCCAGATCTTTCGTCTACAAAGTTTGTAAGGAGCTAGAGAATGAAGATGGAAACGTATCACCAGTATCAAGGCATAAAAAGCATTCTAAACACTGAAATCAGCACTCCTGAATTTATCCAGACCATTGATTACAATCCCAGAAAATTCATGAAGTCAATTGCAAAAGATCTCCAGGTATCAGAAGGAACAGTCAGAAATGTTGTCCACAAAGACATCAGATATAAGTTTTATACAATGAGGAATGGTCAATTTGTCAGAAAAAGCAGAAGAAAATCACTACATCAAATCTAAAAGGCTCTTAAACAAACTAAAAAATCCAGCAGCAGAAGATTTGATTTGGTTTTTCTCAAACAAGAAAAACTTCGACCAAGACCAAAAAGTTAAAAGAAATGACAGATGGTTATGTGCAGACATTTAATTCGATTTCGATTTCACTTGCCTCAACAGGTCTTAGCAAGCGGAGTTTAGTGTCCAATGAAGGAAAGGTATACATAAGTGGGCTGGCTACACTTCTGGCAGAGGCCTTGGATTATGGTCTCACTTGGCTTGCCGGGTCTTCTCACGCACAGCATATTTCCAAAGGTCTCAGTCACAAGTCATTGCCTCGGTGAGGCCTAATGTTCGAAGGTCGTGCTTCTCCACCTCATCCCAGGTCTTCCTGGGTCTACCTCTACCACAAGTTCCCTCAACCACTAGAGTGTGGCACTTTTTCACACAACTATCTTCATCCATTCTCGCCATATGACCATACCAGCGCAATCGTCTCTCTTGCACACCACAACTCATGCTTCTTAGGTTCATCTTTTCTCTCAAGGTACATACACTCTGTCGAGTATGCACACTGACATTACACATCTATCGGAGCATACTGGCTTCATTCCTTGCAAGCTTACGCATGTCCTCAGCAGTCACGGCCCATGTTTCACTGCCATGTAGCATGGCTGTTTGTATACATGCATCATACAGTCTGCCTTTTACTCTGAGTGAGAGGCCCTTTGTCACCAGCAGAGGTAAGAACTCTCTGAACTTTGCCCTGGCTATTCTTAT
>NC_068981.1:108342422-108342870 GCF_001194135.2 Octopus bimaculoides
GAGAGAGAGAGAGAGAGAGAGAGAGAGAGAGAGAGAGAGAGAGAGTGCCACTTACACATACATGCAAAAAAATACATACATGATGATACACATCTTCACTCTCTCACACACATGTCCACTTCATATACAGTACATACGTCTTTTACTTTCTCCTCTCACTTCAAAGCAAATGTTGTCTTTTCCGTTTCTCCTCTCTTTCAATTTCTGCTCTTTTCAAAGCATAAAGAAACAAAAAAGATTTACAGAAATTAATGAACAATCAGATCCCGTATGATCGAGGTGACAACTTTCCTGCTTCAAACAAAAAGAATGCCATAAAATAACTTCTTTTGGCACACACACACACTCTCTAGGTAAAACTTCTGTATGAATTATGTTATTTCTTGCTATGTACATGTGCAAAATTACAGCTCAAATCCAATTGAAATCACCTTTTTCTATTCTGTAA
>NC_068981.1:108342970-108350885 GCF_001194135.2 Octopus bimaculoides
ATATGTTTGTGTGCCTGTGTTTGTCCCCCCACCATCGCTTGACAACCAATGGTGGTGTTTACCTCCCCGTAACTTAGCGGTTCAGCAAAAGAGACTGATAGAATAAGTACTAGGCTTACAAAGAATAAGTCCTGGGCTCGACTAAAGGCGATACTCCAGCATGGCCACAGTCAAATGACTGAAACAAGTAAAAGAGCAAAAGAGTATATATATATATAAATATATTTACTGGTCGTTTTTATATACACAACTACTACAATCCTCTCAGGGTCTCGGAAAATTTTTTTCTGAACCTTCTGATTCTTTTAATGTGCTAGTTTCATCGTATTAAATTGATATGAATTAATATCGAACTTTTACCCTATATATATATATATATATATATATAAAGCATGGTAATTACAAAACAGAACTTTCTCAACTTCACTTTTCTATGTTATATAACAATATTATTACTAGAATGTTTTCATGTTGCTATTCTATTCTAGAAATATTTTGCAGCCCTAAACATTTGAAACTATATAAAAAATAGTCAATAAAATGGCATACAGAGTTTTTAAAGTAGTAGTGATACTGAGATATACACAAAAGATATTTCTTAGCAAGTTTGGTAAAAATTCAATACAAATAAAGAGGTGCAGAATTTCACTTAACAGCAGTTAAGGAATTTGAAAGAAAGAAAAAGAAAAACAGTAGAAATAGTAAAACAAAAATTAGAAACATAAATTTTTAAACTAAAAGAAAAAAAAATGCACCAGCCAAACTAATTACCATGTATGCTGAGCCTACCATACTGAAATAATTAGAATATTTGATCTACTTTATACTTATTTATGTTCACAGATTTTTTTTTTCTACTATACAATACTGAAATTAAAAAAAAAAAAGAAAATTCTAATGTATTTAAAGAAATTGCATAACACCAGCTGCAGCCAACAGACATGTAGAAATTATATATTGGTGCATATTTTCATATTTTATAATCAATTCACTAGCTCAAATAGGTTGTAGCATGGATTATTCTGATTTTATAGAAAACTTGATGATTTTCAATCTCTGTAGAATTCTATCATCAAGTAAGTTAATAAAGATATCATAATTGAGTAGTCAAGACACAGGTCCAAGATACTGGATATAAATTCCAATTCACTCAGTAGTATAGCAGCAGGACCTCTCTACTTGCCTAAGTCAATTTAACTGAACAGTAGAAAGGGCATCCAGCCGCTATAAAAAAGGCATCTATTTTCATTAAAAGATCAGTGATATTAACACTAATGTTGAAGCTATGGTTTTTACAGTTGGGTGCTTTCCTACACAAAATGGAATAAATTTGTGTCAGAAGTAGAAGAATTTGTTTCAGACAAGGTCCTTTGTTGGAAAAGAAAATAAATATTCTTTAACTAGCAGTCAACAGTTTAACCTAGTGCTTAGATATAAGTTTTATTTTTAGTTGTTATTTAACCCCAGGTCATCCCTAGTCTTAAAGCGCCCGCAAAAGCCCTGTGGCGAAGTCCTTTTCTCCAGAAAAAACAATGGGAGACATAAAGAGAAAAAAAAGGCTAGTTAGATATAATTCTGAAACACTATTTCTACAAATTAGTTTCAAATGATATTGATACAATGTTACCAGCAGAGATGTAACAAGATTCACAGTTTTTGCTGATTTTTTTTTCTTCAGTCTAATTTGTACTGAACATTCATTAGTATGTTAATAAATTATTTATCAAACATTAGCAAATATTTGATAAATAATTTATAACTGTCCACCAAAAATGTTCCTTCTGATCATTGGTCCAGCTACACAAGCTAAGATACTTTTTTCTTCTAGTCTTCAGTAAAGTCATGTTTTCTTCAGTGAAGTAATGCTAATTTTTCTTCTTTTTGTCATCTGGTCAAGATCAAAATTCCAACTTTAAGAATAAGCCAATGCCAACAGTTCTTGTGTCTTTCAACCTATAAATAAACTGACTTAAACCCTTTAGCAATCAGATTCCTCTGTCAAATGTAATGCTTATTTATTTTTGTTGCTTTGAATTCATCATGCATTATATCATAGCCTCAAGATTTCTATGATGTAATTGCTTATTTTTAGATTAGCATTGTAAGACAGGTGTTTGAATATAAAACAGGTAGACCATGCGGACTGAATATAGTCAGTTTAAATGCTGACAGGCTAAATAGCTGACATTTATTATTGCACTTTTTACCTAAAATGTTCACCAAGATCAAGGTAAAATGTGAAAGGCTACTTGGGTGACTTGTTATACAGTTGTGTAAAAATGCTTAATACACAGCAATAATATATAACAAACCCAATAACTTTACAGCATATTACATCACTTAAACTATTTTTAATATATATATTTTTTAACTTGCAGTTTATACTTTGAGCAAAACCTTATTAACTAAGATGTTACTATGGTTGTTGAGGAAATTTGGGATTATTACATCAAATGTCTTTTTTTTAAATTTTAATCTAACAAATCTATTGAAGACATGTTTGTTCAAGTTACATACCAGTTTATTTATTACGTCTTTTTTGTGTGTATGTCCTTGATTGTGTTGTTACCCTTGACTTCAGTTAAGTCCTCAACTGAGATTAGTATGAGAACCTATCAAGCAGCCTACTTTTTACTCTACTCATTTTTCATCTAATGTCAAACCAATCCTACTCAATCCATGTCATAGACAACTCTGATATGTTTATTTATTTTTTCATCACATGACATGAACAATAGTTTTGCTGGTTTTTAAGGATCTATCACTTGCTTCTTGAAAGATATACAGGAGCATGCACATACACTCACTAACACACACACATTTTTGGGTAATGATCCAGAGAAGGAAGAATTAATACAAATGGGGAGAGCAGTAGTTTATTCAAACTGATCCAGTGGCCTGTTAACTGGTTTAAATTATGTGTGTTTGTATGTATGTGTACGTGTACACACACACACACACACACACAACTAGATGCCATTCCTACTGCCAATCACTTTACAGAGTACACCTAGTACACTTTGTAAAGTGGTTGGTATTAAGAAGAGTATCCAGCCATACAAACCATGCCAAAGCAATCAGTGGAGCTTAAAGCAGTGGGCTGGCTAACTAGCTCCTGTTGAACCAGCCAATCCATGCCAGCATGGAAAATGGATGTTAAATAGTGGTGATGATGATATGTATAAAATATAAAAAAGCAAACACAACACACACATATAGCAGGTGCCTAACATAAAATACTGTACCCATTTACTTAAAGTAGTGTACAGTGGAACAAATCCAGAAACCACATGGCTACAAAGCAAACTTAACTATACAGCCAAGCTTGCTTAGGTTCTGGTTATCCCATATTGTCCTTTAACTTTTACTCACTTGCTACTGCTAACCTTGCTAACTCAGACACAGATAACACTATCCTGCATTCCTCTCCCTGCAACTTTCTGCATACACACATCATCCAAATGTAACCTAATAATCTCATAAAAGACTTAAATCACTTCTATGTGTAGACACTGAAAAATCATCCCATGATAGAAATAAGATGACAAATTACTATTCAACAGAAGCAAATCTCAAGACCTTTACAGTTTTTATTTACTCCATAAACTAGAATTATTTTTCAGAAATATGTCAAAAATAACACCTCAGTTATTCAACCCATGAGACCAATAGTCTCTCTAAGGATGCTATTAAATGAATGTTCCTTCACTATGAAAAATCAAGACTTCTCAGAGTAACTCCTGCTAATTTGCATATTCTATACAGTAAGAACTCAATAAATAACACAGCTCATGCAACACATTCTACACAACGAACAAAATATTAATATAACACAAGAAGCAAAGTAACACATATACCATGACACAGCTTAAAAGCATGAGGGATGAAACTATTGAAAAACAGATGATTTGACCCAAGGTAAATTTATATACAATGTGTACAGCTATCAACCCAAGTGCCAACCCCAGTGGGATTTAACTCTGAATGTAAGAGTGCAACTAAAACTGTATTTCTGCCTTTGATCACCAATCCAAGAGACCATTGCTAAACAGTGAGATGATTTTATTCTTTCAAAAGAAGCATTTGAAGGCTGAGCAGTTGTTGACAATCAACAAGAACTAAGCATTTCTCCTGATAGAGTATTCATCTTACATATAAAATGAAAAAATGGCTCATGCTTTGTGACTATCTAGTATTCAGTATTAATCTAGAAGGAAGATATTTGTTCATTTAACAAATACTTGCTTACACACATTCTTTAGACCGAAGTCCTTCATTATACTGTGTCTGCATTGTTTTAAGAACAGACTTCTTACAAATAAGAAGCACAAGAATATTTTGAATTGGAAACAGTGCAGTTTTTATGAAACAGTTTGTTATTTAGGAGAATGCATCCAGAATCACTCAGATGAATTTGCTTGTTCTCAAAAAAAAAAAAAAAAAAGACATAAAAAGTGTTATTTTATAAGAAAAGGTTGTTGAAAGAGGAGTATAGAGAGATAAAAGTTGCTCCAAACTGAAGGACCAAATACAGAGATAAATTTAGTATGGTCTGGAAAGCAATTAAAAAAATGAAAACAAAGAATAGTTGCTGAGGTGCTGAATGCAGCAGCTATGCAAGTTATTTGCCCGATTTATCAGGTGGTTGTTATTTAGCCCCAGGTCTTTTATGACTGAGCTGATCTGTGATCAAAAGCATTCCAATTGTGACAGTCTTGTCTTTATTGAAATACAGTGCACTAAGAATCACATTACTCAATGTGTCCTTTCCTTTTTAAGATAGTAGAGTTAATGAGAGAAATTTGATATTTGTAACAGGTTGAGCAACTATGTAAACATTTCCCTGTTGACTAATATTTTATGTTGCAGTGTTTAACCCCAGCTCATTCCTATTCAGCAGACCTATCATCAAAGACATTTTAACAGTGACCATCCCAATTTTTCTTTTCTTTTCTTAGATATTTGTTTATTTATGACATCAACCAATACAGCCTTCCTTTTTTTATAAGATGGTAAGGTGTGATATGAGAGAGATACAGCTGCTATTTCGTATACAAGCTGCTATTTCGTAGTGTAGTAAATTGCAATCTTTAAGAACTAACACTACAGTGTAGTAAAGAACAAAGAGGATGTACTGGAGAGAAACAATTAAACCCAATGGGCGAATAAAGTGATTGAGATATGCAACAGAATATTTAAACTTAGACTAGCCTTAGAAAATGAAACAGCAACTATTATCTCTATGCTCCTCAATCGTGACTACCAAATGAACAGGTGGACTGTTTTTATGATGTTGTTTTACAGACTGCCTTGATGACAAATGACAGTGACTTTATCTTTGTGGCTGGTGACTTCAACAGACATGTTGGGCAGCAAGGCTGTCAGTGCTACTTTGACAAATATATACAAAAATTCACAGTTAGAAAATTTTTCTTTTCTGTTTTGTCAATATTTCACCAGGCACCATATATGTCAAGTAAAGTAGAAAGCTTGACAATGCTTAGCTACTTGTCAACTCAACTAGAATTAAAACAAAATGTTCACAATGCCAAATATGTCCACATCACAGGTGCAGGCATGGTTGTGTGGTAAGAAGCTTGCTTCTCAACCACACGATTCCAGGTTCAGTCCCACTGCATGAGACCCTGGGCAAGAGTCTTCTGCTATAGCCTCGGGCTGACCAAAGCCTTGTGAGTGAATTTGGTAGACTAAAGCCTGTCGTGTGTGTGTGTGTCTTTGTGCCTGTCCCCCACTACCACTTGACAACTAGTGTTGATGTGTTTATGTCCCCATAACTTAGCAGTTAGGCAAAAAGCTGATAGAATAAATACTAAGCCTGAAAAAAAAAAGTCCTGGGGTCAATTTGTTCAACTAAAACCCTTCAAGGTGGTGCCCCAGAATGGCTGAAGCAAGTAAAAGATGAAAGTGTAGTAGTGTAGCAATTCTTAATTTCATTAATAGAGGAGGCTGAAAAGATTGGCCATAAGTAGGTTTTACTCTTCTAAGAACGAATACAGTAACCGTCAACAGACAGCCATGTTTAAATACCATTTCTGAACCTCGTTTTTAGTTGGCTGTAGTAATATTAACAGTAGTGAATATAACATGTATAGTTATAGTAATAATATCAGTAATTATTGTCACAAAGTGTGTGTGTTTATGTCCCTGTAACTAAGTGGTTTGGCAAAAGAGACCAATAGAATAAGTACTAGGCTTAAAAAAAATAAATCCTGGGGTTGATTTGTTTGACTAAAACCCTTCAAGGCAATGCTCCATCATGATTGTAGACAAGTTTCTTTTGAAACAAGAAAAAAATAAAAGATAAATGAAAAGATCAAATCAATGATGCCAAAGCAGGCAGAGTCAAAACAACCATGGCAACACATCTCATACTTGTGTGTGTGTGTGTGTGTGTGCGTGCACGCACACACATGTGCTGTTATTTATAACAGATAAAGCTATAAATAATAGCATGTAAATACTGGGTTAAAAAAAAAAATTTGATAGAAAAAGTTGAAGGCTGCCTGTGAGGCCTGAACCAACGACTGTAAATATGAAAGACATTCTACCATTAGATCAAAGCAATCCTTCAATTTCCTATATTCATTCTTATGATGTCAATAATATATCATCATCATCCTTACCATTTTAAAGCCACTTATCCATGCTTACATGGATTGGACAGAGTTCATTGAGGCAGATTTTCTACATCCAGATGCTCTTCATGTAGCCAGCCCTCACCTGTTTTTATATACATACATCATATATTGTATATGTACACACATATATACATATTTACACACACACAGAGTGTAAATAAAATTATCCTCTGATCTGAAGAAAATCTAACAAAAGCAGAGTCATTTTTAGCTAACTTAAATACATAACTCTTCCTGACTCTAGGAAGGTTAAAAACCCCCCAAAAAATAAACATATTATTCAGATATTACATTCATAGAAATATACTGATGAATAGGGATTCATTTTTATTTCCACAATTTTCTTGGGTTGTTTTTTAGCTTCTATTAACTGTACCACTGCTAAAATGTCTTGCATGACTTAAAAATTTGCCAGTTTATCATGTTAGTGTCAACTGACATGTGTAGACTTGATTATATAATAATTGTCATGACAATGATTACACTAATTAGCTCCCTTCGTTTGCTTTTACATTCATTTTTCCAAGCTAGCATCGGTTAGCTAGCTATATTGTTAAGACATTGTTTTTGCAGCCAGGGTGTCCCTCATGTCATTAACCCTTACCTTTTTTCAAGCAAGGGATCTTTTACTTTACACATCTGTGAAGGGGCAAAACGAGCAGGTAATTTGTTGACAAGGAAAATGACAACAGCATCACCCCTTACAGTTCATGATTTTTAGAGAGCCACATCTGTAAACACACAGACACATACACATAAGTTTCTATCTACCAGATCTACTCACAATGTTTTAGTTGGCTCAGGGCTATTGTAAAGACACCCAAGGTGTTATGTGGTAGGACTGAACCTGAAACTACATTGGTTTGGAACTAAACTTTTTAACCCTACAGCCATTCCACTAAATATATATATGTACTCAGGAAGACCCATACTCCACAGCAGAAGCAATAAGACTGGTCCCTCCATTGGTGAGGATTGACCTGCAAAAGTCCTGGACCGGTTCTACATAAAAAGTACTTGTGGCATTGTCATGTAAAAATGCCTGTGTGGTGCCATGTAAAAGTGCCAATGCGGTGGCACGTAAAAGCACCCAGCACACACTGTAAAGTTGCTGGCGTTAGGAAGGGCATCTAGCCACAGAAACCATGCCAAATCAGACTGGAGTCTGGTGCAGTTCCTCAGCTTGTCAGGTCTGATCAACCCATCCAGTCCATGCCAGCAATGTTAAAAGATGATGATGATGATGATTATATATA
>NC_068981.1:108352025-108353234 GCF_001194135.2 Octopus bimaculoides
CCCATGCTAGCATGGAAAGTGGACGTTAAACGATGATGATGATGATGGTGCAGTTCCTCCGCTTGTCAGGTCTGATCAACCCATCCAACCCATGCCAGCAATGTTAAAAGATGATGATGATGATTATATATATATATATATTTATATATATATATATATATATATATCTATGCTTCCATTACCTAGGTGACCAAGTCAGTAGCGGAGGAGGGTGCGCTGAAAGTGTAGCTATGTATATATAGTTGAGCCCATGCTAGCATGGAAAATTGAGTTATGATGATGATTATAATATAAAGAGCTGTTTGTCTATCTAGACACGACAAAACAGAAATCAATCATTAAGTATATGCATAATTAGAAATTACAATGACTATGATGATAAATAAAGCAGTCAATTTTGAGCAACCAAAAAGATTTTAGCTGTTTACATATTATTAAAGAGGCTGTACTTTTCTGGTCTGTTCTTTTTTTTATGAAATACCAGAGTACATTAGAAAAGCATTTACTTTGACTTATACCAATTACAAAAACTTTAAATCAAACAGAAAATGCTATGCATGAAGCAAAATTAAAAAAAAAGCTACCAATTATTCAACATCTCAATGCTTTTCTCTATAAAATAAGTTTATCAATAAATTATTTATTAAATGATTTAATAGTACTTACCACAGGAACAACATACAAAGCATTTTGTATGATATAAGTTCCCCATAGCCTGACATGCCTCATTGCTACCAGTCACCTTCTCATTACATTTGAAACATTGCCCTGAACAAGAAAAAGCATATATGTATTATAATAATACAAAATGTTGTTTGAAATACAAAAAATTATAATTAAATAAATCAACATCATTCATTAATGATGTTTATATTATTAACATCAGAAGGATAAAAGGTAAAAATGATCTTCATGAAAGATAAAGCTTTAAAAAAATCTTTAATGTTTATTTTGAAAACTGTTATAATTTTGCAAACATAAGAATGATTGAGAAAATATTCTTATCAAAATTTTTAACTTCAAAATGGATTATTTTTTTCAGTTTTCAAGTGAAGTATACCAGTAAAGTTTTATTTTGTCTCCCATACATCACAAAGTAAAAAGATAGAGAACCACTGCCCCAGACAGAGGATACATATTATAAAGAATTTAATCTGATAGGACGAGAGAGAGAGAGAGAGAGAGAGAGAGAGAGAGAGAGAGAGAGAG
>NC_068981.1:108353314-108362818 GCF_001194135.2 Octopus bimaculoides
AGAGAGAGAGAGAGAGAAAGAGAGAGAGAGAGAGAGAGAAAGAGAGAGAGAGAGAGAGAGAAAGAGAGAGAAAGAGAGAGAGAGAGAATGAGAAACAGCAAAAGAGCAAGAGAGAGCAGGAGAGAGATGGTGGTGAAGTGCCTGGGGATACTGACAAGTAACAAGGATCAGAGCATAGATGTGATGGGAGAGTAAGGATGAGAGATAAATGGTAGTAATTGCCAGGGTATGCCCTCAAGGTACGGAGGTCATAATACATGTGGTCAGGCATTGCCCAGAAGAGAGTGGGGATTGCAGTGACCAGCAAACACCCAGGTATAAAGATAGGGTTGGGTAAAGCACAGCAGGGAAGGGGAGTGGGAGACAATCATAATGTATGAAGAGGAAATGTGAGGAAGAGAAAGATGCAGTTTGGTTTCTTGGAGTAGGGTGTGTGAAAAGTTTGTTACATGTGGGTGGGACACAACACTTCTAGCACTCAGTTCCACTGATGTTGGTGGGTCTACTCTAGAACCTCATATTGCCAAACATCTCAGTTGCTTGTCGTTTCCTCACTGATCCCTAACATCCGGAGATCAGTTCTCAAGACTTCATTCTATGTCTTTCTGGCTCTCCTTCTTCCACAGGTATCCTTCACTTTCAGTGACAAGCACTTCCGTATACAGCTGTCTTTACTTATATGCAGCACATGTCCAAACCGATGCGTTCTCCTCGCCTGCATGCCACATTTAATTCCCCTTGTGCCTAACTTTTTTCCCAACATTGCACAGAGTTGGTCATTTAATGTGTATTATGAAATTTTTAAGTTATTATTTCCAAGTGCTTTTTTATGAACATTCTCTTACTTAATGCAGAAATCCCACCCCCAACCTGCAAGGAAATAAATAAATAAAATAAAAAATTTTTAATGAAAAGAAAAGAAAGGAGAAAACGCTAGGTAAAACAAATGTATGTGCGTGCATACATGCACACACATACATACAAAACTGCCAAAAGTTTGGGAACTAAGCCAAAGAAAGATGCATCACAGGTAAGAGGTATATTTGCAAGACAAAATAAACAAATGATATAAGGATAAAAATAAATGTTGGCCTTTGTGTAATCTCTGAAAATAGAGCAACTCAATAACACAGGTCTGCAACCAAAAAATTGTTTCACATTTATTGGGTGAAACCAATTTTTACCAGCTGATTTTAAAAATTACAAAAACAATCATCAATGTTACACAATAAGGCATGATTAATCCAAAACAATGTGAATAAATAAGCATTACTTTTAACAGAATAATGTGAATAAACTATAACAGTAAAACTATAAATAAACTTTAACAGTAAAACAAATATTGTTGGACTCTCAGTGGGTTATGAAGGAAACATAAAAATTTGGTGTTACTCTTACACATGATTAAATTCCAAGATCACAACTGAATGATTTGTGGTGACTTGAAAATAATTTGCATGTTGCTTGGACAAATAGTCAAGCTACATAAAGTGTCCTTGTTTCTTGTGTGTGGTCTAAAAAAGAATGGCCTAGTAGGGATATGCTCACATAAGGAACAAAGAATATTCTTTGAGAAAGTTTGGTTGACCCAAAATGGGGTTCTTTTGTCTCCTCTACATCTAAAACTTGGCCTCATGAAGCAATTTGTAAAAGCTCTGCCACAGGATGGAGAGGGCTTCAAGTATTTGTATAGCAAAGTTCCAAGGTTGAAGAGGGTGTATTTATAAGACTAGATATAAGGACACTTGTCAAAGATGAAGATTTTGAAAAATCTAAGTGATTCTCTAAAAAAGAACTTGGGTAATCACAAGCGTCCAAACATGATATAGTGGGAAGAATGCTGACAAAGTTCCAGGACTTAGGATGTAAAACGAGCATTATAGTTTGTTTTCTATATGCTCATTTGGATTTCTTTCTGGAAAATCTGTGAATGTGAGTGAGGAGCAGGGGAAAGGTTTCATCAGGACACATAGGAGATGGAAAGAAGCTATCAGGAAAGATGTAATGTCAATATGATGGCTGACTACAAGGTGGCAAGCCGGCTGAATCATTAGCATGCCAGATCAAATGTTTAGTAACATTCCGTCTTTATATTCTGACTTCAAATCCTGCTGAGGTCGACTTTGCCTTTCATCTTTTCAGGGTCAATAAAATAAGTACCAGTTGAGCACTGGGGTGGGGGTGGGGTCGATATAATTGACTTGTCCCACCCCCCACTCAAATTGTTGATCTTGTGCAAAACCTGAAACCAGTATGATGGCTACTGCTGGATTTTGCATCATGATTGTCTATCAAATGCTCACAAACGAAAGAGTTCCTGGCATTGTTTCCAAGGGAAAGAGAATAGATTTTGAGGTGCTGAACCTAAAACATAATTGGAACCCTTGTAAAAATCTATTTTCTCACCTTTCAATTACATTTGTGTTATTTTATTTTGCTAAATGAAGTATCAAGTTCATTTTTATTAGTTTCATTTTGTCCTGCCATATGTGGATTTACCTATACATAATAGTATATTTTATGATTAAATTGTGAGAAAACCTTAGGTAATGAGAAAGTGCTATTTTGATTAGCATCACAAAAACACATGAAGTAACCTACAATTATCAAAACAATTTTCAAAAAGTTCCATTTTATGAACCTGTGTAATTTGCATCTTTATTAATATTTAACTGATAATAAACTAAATGAAGCAACAATCTAAATTTCCAGAATCTATAAAATAGTGAAAATATCATGTAACACTTAATGAATCACTGGATCACCACTTAACATTTTTCTTTTCATATAATGTATTGAGACAAGTGCATTTGATGGCTCTTATCTTCTGTAGACAATTGATTATAGCTAGTGAGGAGAAGTAACATCAGTGAAATTATTAAAACTGTGAATCAAATTTGGTGTCAGTGGACACTTAAACCATTCTAGGCTGCATTGTGTCAGGAGTTCATTCTGATGAACAAAAGAAATGTTTGACATATTTTTATATTACTGAAAAACTATATAAACTTTTGTTTGTATTTATTTAAAATCATTTTCACCTTACAATATGCCAGCAAAGAAAATGTGTGGCAACAATAATGTATTTTTGTAATTTCAAAACACACTGGTTTACTATTTGACCTACCTACGCTGATCTTTATCAACTTATCAGTACTAAATCTTCTACAAAACAGTTGTATCTTTAGATTATAGGCTTAAAAAATCTAGTTTCCTTACATCACATCATATTAGGAAAATTGCATCGCACACCACAGAGGATATTAATTGATAAATAATTACATTGCCTTATGGTGTATTATGGTATTTTCTGGGTACATGAAAATTATTAACTCAATCCCACCAAATGATATATTCAGAATCATTGACTGATAAGTAACAGCCTGGGAGAGCATTCATGGCATAAGTTATTCCAAAGATGAATCAGATCCAACTAGGTCAAATTCCTGATTCTTCAGAGCTTTAGGAATTGCTTATAGGCCAAAAATTATTTTAGAGTAAAGCTCAATATATCTACTTTACACATAGATACACTTATAAAAATAACATGCAGGGATAACAAAGGAAATATCTGGATCAGTTAAGTATATTAAGAACTAAAAGTATGGTTATGAGCAAAATAAACTAAAGTTCAAAAAAATAATAAATTGCTTGCAGCAGTACAGATTAAGATAGAGTGGTGGACTACCAGAATGGTTAGAGCATTGGGACAATATTTGTTCCAGCTCTTCCATTCTGAATTCAAATCTTTGTAGTGTCAATAAAACAACACATCAATCAAGTGTTCATTTAAGTGACTGCTGATCTGTGACAATAGCAATGAACTAGCATGGTATTAAGTACAGCCCAAATCCATGTCCAACTGTAGGGATCTAACAACAGGTGAAGTGACACTTCAGTTGGCATTCATCGTTATCACATCAATATTATCTACTTGTAATCCCTTATGTTATTGCAAAACACACACACCATTGACTTACACATAGTTCTCTCTCTCTTACGTTCAAGCAGACTCTTAAAAAACAAGTTAATGTAAAAGAAAAGCTGCAAGATTCAAAACAGATAATGGATACAACTAGCTATTATACCGATGTATGATGAAATAAATTTAAGAATATTAATGATGCTGATATTTTTATTATGGCTGGGTCAGAGTAGGGAGAACAGCACTTATGACCTTTTGCCCAGCTTAAAAGACTGATGACGGAAAGGGTGAAAAAAAAAAAAAACACAGCTCAATTGGTTGAAGTAGTAGGAAACAGCACATAAAGACAATGAGTTATCCTTTGACCAGAGACCTAGTCTGAACACTTACAACAGAGTTATCTCTGCTAAAGACTAAGTAACAATGTAAATTCCTGTTGGAAAAGATTTATTGTACAAATTTTATATAAACATATATCAAATTCAGAAAGGAAAAGAAAACTAAACAGTAACAAAAATATTCTATCTTTTGCATGTTAATTTTCTCAGAAAGAGAAATTATTAAAAATAAAATTTAAATTGTTTGATACTTAAAAAAAAATCGGGGGTGGTCCTTTTAAATTTATATAATTCCCTTGTCATGCTGGAGCAGCAACTTTAGTCAAATAAATCAACCTCAAAGTTTATTTTTTAAAAATCTGGTACTTATTATATCAGTCTCTGTTGCCAAACTGCTATGTTACAGGGATGAAAACAAACCAACACCATTTGTCAAATGGTGGGGGTGACAAATACAAACACACATACACATTATATACAACAGGCTTCTCTCAGTTTTTGTCTGCCAAATCCACTCATTAGGGTTTGGTTGGCCCAGGACTATAGGTGAAGACACTTGCCTAAGGTGCCACACATGTTGTTGGCCAAAATAATTTCTAAATATATCTCCCTTGAAAATTTTTTTAATGACTATAACCAAAGTAAGACTAAACTCCAGCCAACATTCATGAGTGATGACTTGACAGTATATATATATATATATATATATATAGTTGCAAGTAGATACAGATACCTATTCAGCCATCTCATATAAGACCTAATGGAACATCCAAGATGTAACCACTAGAGAGCAGGCTGTACTAGCTGGTACTTTTTTTTTAACAAACTCAGAAGAATGAAATACAAAGCGGACATGGGCAGAATTTGAACTCAGACTGCAGAGAACTACAACAAATGTTACAACACATTCTGTCTAACACTAATGAATCTGCCAAATGAATGTCTTACATATATATAAGATAGTTACAAGTCTCAGACATTTTTCATTGTCATAAAAATTAATTTAGGAACTCTGTAAGATTGAATAACAACTTTTAGCTACTAGGAAGATAAAGCTTACTATTATTAGTGTAATTATCTACTAAATCATATACTAAAAGATGTAAATAGTACTTTTCAAAAATGAAATAACCATCAATGACACCCATATAATGTTAAGCTAAAGTGACTTAAATTTTATAGAAGCTCTAAGACTAGATAGCATATTTGAACTATTTTTAAGAATTAAGAGAAAATGGCAATCTGTTATCTAATTCAGTAACCAGCTGTTTATCATTGACTTGAATTAGTGTGCATAGAAGCCATAACCTTCTCATTTTCTCACTAACATCTGGAACTGTAAGTTTACCTACATATCTATTTCATTTTAACTAACAGCTACATATATTACTATTTCAACATTGTGACAGTTATTGGCAAAGGTCCATTTCTTTCCCTCAGAAAAAAGTTTACAATTATTACAGCTGTCTTCGAACAAGTAGCAGTTTGCACTGAGAAATAAAGAATTCAATTTTGAAGCTGATTATTTACACACACACACACACACACACACCATACATGATGTATGCAGATGTGTGTGTGTGTGAGTGTATAGAGAAAAGAAAATATAAGCAACTTGACGAAATTGTATTCTTCAAAAAAGAAAATTTTTATTCGAAATCTTTGTGTACCTAACAAAAGCCAGCCTTAAATGACACTAAATATTTATCAAGTTACATAAAAATCAAAAAACAATATATTAAGAACTAGAAATATATATAAATAAAATAAGTCCATTAAAAATATGATTTCAAAAAGGAAGAGACAATCCTTATCAAGCTGAAATATGACAACAATGTTAGATTTTGTAAAACCTACAAACTATTTCTAAAAAAAGAGAATTGTTGTTTTAATCTCCATGCTCACATAAATCAAGACTCTAAATTTACTATTTATTTATTTATGTCATACTTTTAAAATATTAGATGTAATAATTAATAACAATTGCCATGAACAAGAAAGATTTAAGAAAACATACCAAACATTCTACTGGACATATTGTTAAATATATTCACACATAGTTTCTGTAGTTATAATCAACTTTTATCTTCAATTATATATATATAACTATTCTACACTGCAAAACAGTCTGTGAGCAGTTTAGTCACACATTTTCTTAATATTGGTACGATGAGTAATTTCTATTCCACTAAAAGGAAATGGCCTCTAAAGGCAAAAACCAAACTGGTAAAGAGAGGGAAACAAAATTGCTACTTATGAAGTGCATGGAGGATATGCTTATCTTCCCAACTAAACAATACTGTATAGTATAATATTGGTTTGTTTGTGTGCGAGAGTGAGTGAAAGAGAGTGGCGGGGAGAGAAAGGGAAAAACAATGAAAGAATAATGATATATGCATATATATTTTACATTTGACCAGATACTTTCAGGAAGTAACATAACAAAAACAAGCCTCTTTGATACCAGAATCATGTTTCTGTATGTATACAGACACATTTTAGATAGACAGAGAGGGAGAGAAAGAGCACGTTGATATACACATACACAAAGCTGAGATACTAAAATTACAAGTGTCAGTATAATGTCCTTTTACTGCCATTATGTCTACGGTGGATGATACAGCTTAATGTTGAAAATATTCTAAGCAACAAGAAAACTATAATTTGACCATTTTGTTCAGGACCTATTAGCCAATAAGTGATCATTTTCTTTTTCATTTCATGGTTATCTAGACAGTCAAAAAATGTTGAGCTATGTCACCACATAACACCAATTCATATCTTGCTAGACTAGTCATTTAGAATGAAGTGCTCTAGCCACAGATACAGTGCAGTGGCGCTAATAACATGATATTCATGCTTTTCTTCAATGAGTCGGTAATAAAAATCAAATGAAATAGCTACTTCTGGTAAATAAACCCTTATTATAGATTTTACAAAGAACTGATATACAACTTGACAATCACCAAATACACACACACATTATGTATTGCTACCAACATATCCAATAACAAAAAAATTAGGTGACTTATTTAATCTTTCTTTACTGAACTGATTGTTTGTGTATCCATTCTACTATGTCAGAAATTACTATGAAGTTAGAAAAACCAAATTTTATATTTATGACTACAAAGAAAAATAGTCATCTGCAATTTTTTTTAAATTTTGCTTTTCTGCCAAGTTATTTGTATACATGCTGAGTGATCTTCAGATTATATGAAAGCCAAAATGTAATAGAAATATAGATTATTCAAAAACTGGAATCAATTACTCAAAAACGAAATTCAATGGAAATACAGACAAGTCCTGTATAATGGGAAGTGCTGTACTTTAGAAAACTTTGTCTTAACTTGGGAGTTCTGTAATGCAAAATGTATTTTCCCATTGGCTTCTCAGTTAATGGAAGTCAATGTACATGGAATCAATGTAAAAATATTTTGCATCACAGCAAGTAATGCACCACTTCCAGCATTCACTCTTCAGAAGAGGAGCAGTTGGGAAAAAGCCAAACTTGCTATTTTCAATTTGGCTTCGTCTGTCCTCACCTATGATCATGAATGTTGGGTAATGATCAAAAGAATCACAAATACAAGAAGCCAAAATGAGGTTCCCCCAAAGAATTTCTGGAGTAATGTTACTCAACAGGTGTAACTCAGAGATCAGGGAGTCTCTCCAGGTCACTACTTCCCTGTATTGAGGGCTCCAGTACTACGAACGTGTGATTAGAATCTCACAGGAAAGAATCGCAAGATAGATTCTTCAAACTAAGCCAACCAAGAAGTGACACAGATCAAGAATGAGATGGTTAGATAATATCCAGTCTCTGTTGGTTGCACTAGGGAATCCAGCCAGAAAGTCTGACAGTTGCTTCTCATAGGACCATATGGAGGAGAAGCCTGAGGACTTTATCCCCACAACCCTCATACGAAGAGGGTGGAGAAGATGGATGGATGGAAATTCTTCAATAATGCAGGGGAATATTGATTGAATTAGTAGTACGTGTTACTATAGCTTCAGATATTTTCCACCTCAACTAACTGCACACTTCATTAAACTTCTTTTTGAAAAACATGCCAAGATCATTGCAGTTGTCTATCCTCTAATGCTACTGATGTCCAGTTGCATTTAAACTCAGCTATTCTTGTGAATTAATGTTGAACAATTAGTAAATCTCACTTCTGCTTCTTATACATATATCCCATTAGATTTGTGACTGGGAGAAGCTGGTAAGTCCCATAGTTTAGTTTTCCATTACACTTAAGACAGTAATGACTCCCGGATAGTATTTCACAATGAAATGCTGATTTAAGCTTTTCAATTTGATAACAATCAAAGCAAAAATTTTAACATTAAATTATTTTCTAAACAGTATCATACACAAATAATTTAAAAAGCAAAAAATTATCAATTTTATTAAATAAGACTAGTAATGAGAATGCAATATGTCATTAATGAAATCTGAAGCAAGTTAATTTGGTGCACAATTAGGTGCTGTTTACATGCCTTAATGATGAATTATACAGAGGATAGCTAGGAAAATGGAAGTGTTATTTTATCTTAAAATATCATTTTCAGGGTATCAAGTGACATATATTAATGATGACAATAAAATCAGATATGTTATTTTAGAAAATGTAAGATGCATTATGTAAAATTGATTCATTGTTACGGTAAATTTGAAAAAAAGAGAAGAAAAAGACAGAGTAAGAGAAAGGTTTGTGTGTGCACGTGTGTGTCAATTGTCCAACCTATGCCAACATGGAAAACAGATGTTAAATGTTGATGGTGGTGATGATGGTGGAGACACGGAGAGAAAGGGAGGGAGAGGGAAAGAGAGAGAGAGCTGAAATAAAAGATAAGGATTAAAAATCTGTATCAAATTATTATCAGTGAAATGCAATGTTTCATATTTTATCTAAATTTGAAACTCTATGGAAAATGCATTGTTCCAATTCAGGCCAAATATTTTAAAACTGATGTCATACAGTTGACTGACTGTACACTAATTCCAATGTTTTTTTTTTTTAATTCAAGATAGAATTCTCTAAAAACATTTTCCTGTATCCACTTTTAATGTTGATGACAACTCATTTCATCACAGTAAAAGTCTAAAATTTCCAAATTCCCTCTAAGTACAACCTAATTTGATGAGCCTGTATTATTTCTCTAATATTACCTAATACAACATTGGATCATTTAAGATCATGGATGGAGATATATATATATATATATATATATATA
>NC_068981.1:108363651-108365220 GCF_001194135.2 Octopus bimaculoides
TGCAGGCTGCCGTTTTGCACACCAAAGGCTCTGCCACATAAGTGGTAAGAATGAAACCGGGTTTGTGATTAGCCTTTATATTTTGTATCTTTTCATTTGTCTTGCTCGCTTACATTCTGGCGTTAGCTGAATTTTCTTGAGAACAATCTTTTCTTAGTGGTCATCCCTCTTATATGTAATATAATTTTTCTGAATCTTCAGATTTTTCAATATGCTAGGCCACTGGTTATAAATTGATATTAATCAAATTAATATTCAATTTTTCACCCTTATTATTTAAATTTAAATAACCATGTTCTCTAACTGGTGAAATTCACTGCAGAGAATTATTTTCTGCAAAATTATTTCTGGTATTTTGGCACACCAAAACAAAGACTTTTGAAATATAACCCCAAATGTAATTGGTGTAACTATATGCATGTTCAATCTCATGCGGACATCTCGTGTATAGTTCTGCAAATTATATTTTGCTATGATAATCACACTGATGAATTGCAGACATTTATGTAAGTATTACGTAAGTGGTAACAATGAAACCGGGTTTGTGATTAATCTTTATATTTTGTATCTTTTCATTTGTCTTGCTTGCTTATGTTCTGGTGTTTGCTGAATTTTCTTGAGAACAATCTTTTCTTAGTGGTCAGACCATATGGGGTCTATATCTAGCATAATGGATGTCCACTTAGTGGTCATCCCTCCTATATGTAATACATATATATATATATATAGATACATACATACATACATATGAGGGGTGTATAAAAAGTTTTGAGCCTAACCTAGAAACGGGGCTGCTAGGTAGCTGGAACAATTTTTTCTGGTAAGTACAGTCTTTTCGGAGTAATCTTGCTCATTTTCATGATTCTGATATTTTAATTTTTTTTATTGCAGATTTTTGAAAAAACAAGTCTCAGGGTTACAAGGAAAATGGAGAAAACTGAGTATCGTGCTGTCATAAAGTACCTTCATTTGAAAGGCATAACTCCAACAGAAATCCATGAAGATATGGTGAGAACCTTAACAGACAATGCTTCTTCATATGCAACAATCAAACGCTGGGTAAATGAATTCCAGCGTGGTAGGGAAAGTGTGGAAGATGATCCCACACCAAAAAGACCTCCAACTGCAACCACTGAGGATAACATTGACCTTGCTCTTGGTATGATAATGCAAGATCGTCGAATATCATGTTGTCAGATAGCCGAGAGACTGGGCATCTCAACTGAAAGAGCAGACAACATTGTGACAAAAGAACTTGGGTTCTCAAAGGTTTCTCCAAGGTGAGTCCCTCGTCTTTTGACTCCTGAACAGAAATGCACCAGGTGCACTTTGTCCACGAGCAATCTGGAACTGTTTGAAGCTGATGAAGAGAATTTTCTTGCTCATTTCATTACTATGGATGAAAGTTGGGTTCATCGCTACCAACCTGAAACCAAAGAACAATCAAAGCAGTGTAAGCACACATCTCCTACCCCAAAGAAGGCCAGGGTCATTCCTTCAGCTGGCAAGGTTATGGCATCAGTTTTTTTTTGATTCTCAAGGTGTCTTGCTGATCGATTACCTTGAAAA
>NC_068981.1:108367212-108377188 GCF_001194135.2 Octopus bimaculoides
CTCCACACACATGTATATATACACATATATATATATACACACACACATATATATATACATATATATATATATACACACACATATATATATACACATATATATATATACACACACACATATATATATATACATATATATATATACACACACATATATATACATATGATTGACCGTTGACTGAACACTATTCAATTTTTTTTCTCCGTGTTTTTCTCCTTGTCTCCGTATTCTTTCTGTTGAAGAGTGTAGCTCGAAACGTCAAAGACTTTCCGTATTCCCGAGCGTCATACTAATATATACTTTTGTTATTTACACCACCTGTCCTCGTCTGTTGTTATTATTTGTATATTCTCCCATATACACACACATATATATATACATATACTCATATAAATATACACATATATATACATATATTCACATAAATATACAAATACACACACACACACACACACACACACATATATAAATAAATACACACACACACACAAATAATTATATATAAAGTTAGATGTCAGGATGCCAGGCCTCATTGATAAAAGAAGCACAGTGGATGACAGCAGAGTGTTAATGCAAGCCAACATGAAAGAACATGTTAAAACAATGAGGATGATAGTCATAAACAACAACAATTACAGTAGCAGGGTGATAGTGATATAAACAGTGCTAAGTGGGACTAGATGACTCAGGCAAGATTTCAGGTCATGACAAACACCAGTGCTGATTTAGTCAGCAAATGATTGTTTTCTTAATGTTAATACAGAATCTGATATTACTGTACAGTACTGACAAGATTTCTACCAAACTGCAAAAAGTTTAGAGTCACTGTCAAAGTACTGTCAAGTATAAACAAAAGAGTGCATCGGTGTGGCCCTGGAAAATATACATTAAGCACAACACTTCTTTCTTCATGACAAATTAGCATATAGAGAGAAGAAATGCATTTATTTTGATAGACTACCTCACTATATCAATCTATGAAGTAAATGTTAAGAACAGGATAAAAACAAAAAAGGCCATTTTCAGCATAGTCTATGACAATTGTTTGGAACAGAAGAGTTTTTTAACTACCAAAAACACTGAACATATAATGAACAGAAGTGTTCTTGGAACTTCACTGAAAAAATGATAGGATCAAGTTCTAGGCACTGAAGACTTTGTTTAAAGAGATCTTCTCAGTAAGTGCACCTTTTTGATGCGAGTTATATAGTAAACGCTATAAAATGCTTTTATGTTATGGTTAATATGAAAATAACTTTCTTTTTACAACACTTTAGACGATCAATGAACAGACTAATTTGAACTGAAAGAAGCTTGAAATGATTAAAATATGGGTCATGCACTTTGTAATCAATAGCATTGTTGGTTATGGGTTTCAAATGGGCCAATCACTTGTATGCTGCATTTCTGGGAACAAAACTGACAAGGTTGTTGTTGGCACTCCGTCGCTTACGCCGACGAGGGTTCCAGTTGATCCGATCAACGGAACAGCCTGCGCGTTAAATTAACGTGCAAGTGGCTGAGCGCTCCACAGACACGTGTACCCTTAACGTAGTTCTCGGGGATATTCAGCGTGACACAGTGTGAGCCTTTGAATTACAGGCACAACAGAAACAGGAAGTAAAAGTGAGAGAAAGTTGTGGTGAAAGAATACAGCAGGGATCGCCACCATCCCCTGCCGGAGCCTCGTAGAGCTTTAGGTGTTTTTGCTCAATAAACACTCACAATGTTTGGTCTGGGAATCGAAACTGCGATCCTATGACCGCGAGTCCGCTGCCCTAACCACTGGGCCATTGCACCTCCACACTGACAAGGTACTTTTGCTCAATAGACCTATTTATTGCTAACTTTTTCTCTGTGTGTGAGTGAAGGCAGGTGGATTAGTTGTTAGGGTATTTGGCTCACTACCATAAGATTGCAAGTTTGATTCCAAGACTGGGTGGCCCATTGTCTCTTTGAGCAAGACACTTCATTTCCTGTTGCTCTAATCTACTCAGATATTATGAACACCAGCCAAGTACTAGTGCAGCTCTCTCTCTCTCTCTCTTTCCAGCTGTCACATCCTCAATGTTCCACTGGATCATAGGTGACAGTGCTGAAAGGGTTTCTGCACATGGCTGGTACATGCTACCAAGATATCCTTAGTGATACATGTGTGTGTTTGTATGTGTTTATACAAGCAAAGGTACTCTGCAATGCTCAAGTATTGTATCAAGGTAGCATAAGGATGTGATGTAAGAGAAAATAACCTATTTCTAAAACATCTATCTACAAATGGAGCCTGGTGTGGCTCCTAACCTTACCAGCTCTTGTTCAATTATCCAACTCATGCATACCAACATGGAAAACAGACATTAAATAAGGATTCAGGCCAGAAGGGTTTGATTTGAGAAAGAATTAGCAGCTATTTCTAGCAAGTCGAGACAACCATGCAGATGCTCTCTCTCATTTCTTTACCCAAGTTTTTGTTTAGCCTCAACTTTCAGCACTGATTGATCAAACTTACCCTGAAAGACATTCTATCCGTAACCACCCCATCTGTTTTCTTTTTTTTGCTTTTTTTTAAGCATATTATCTGAAGGCCTAAATTATCTTCTGTATCATTTCTCTATTTTTTTGTACTATAATGGTGTGATATGAAAGACTTGGGCATTATTTCTAGTAGGCCAAGAGAACATAGGGAGGCACTTACATTAGTTTAACAGCAGACAAGTTGATTGAAAGCACTTTCCTTCTTTCTCTCTATGTATCTATATATCATTACCCACAACAACCGCTTTCCTTTTTCCCAGCTCTCTCCTTTTCTGCATGTATATCTCTCATTCTCTATCTCTCTATTCCATTTTCTCTGATTTTATCATGTTCTCTTTTGCATTACTTCTTTCTCTTTCACTTCAGGGGGAGGGGGATTTTTCAATAGAAATACATATTTTTTTAATGAATTTAAACACATTGCTAACTTTATATACCAAACAATATAAATGGTATACAAAAACTTTCCTGTGAGATGTCAAAATAACAACAAATCAGGGGTCTCATGGATGTTCACTCCATAATTTCTGAATAAAATGCAAATACATAATAACCTTCTACAGTTTCTGTCTATCAAATATCTCTCACAAGGGATCGGTGAAGCCACAGCTATGCCTGTCATGCAGTGGGATCAAACCCTGAAGTACATAATTGCAAAACAAACTTAATAGCCAGACTGAAAGTTCAGATCAGTTGCAGACTTTTCCTAAGTAATAAACTTAACAAATTGTAGAGAATAAGCACAAGGTTTTCTGAGAATGTTACCAGCTGTAAACTGGTATCCTGATGTAAACATCATTTTCATAACATAAAAAAAAAAAGGAAGAAAGAAAACAACCAAAACAAAAATAAAAAGCAATTACAATAATAATACTAGTAATAATAGAAATATACCTTTCTGGATGGTAGCAAAAATTGACAGTTGATTTAACCTACAAAAATATCTAATTGAAGCAATCTAACAAACCAAGTATCCTACTTCTAATGTTTTTATAATTAAATTTCTCTGTTCAGACTCTGAGGTAATAAATAATAATAAAAAAATATCAATTTCACATAGTGATGATTCTTGAAGTCAGACAAGAGATTATTTGATAATAATCCATTAAAAAATAATAGCTTTTATTTAATTTAACTGATACCCCAATTATCTTTACCATCATTTTACATGTTTACTGTGATATAAGCTCTGCTAAAATTAGGTCTTCAACCACCTAGTGTGCATCGGTTCATAGATATATATACACACAACTGTTGAAATTAACACACTGTTCTATTTAAAGTCCTTTTTTAACACTCCAATTCATTTAACTTTTAATATTTCCACAATCTTTCAGAGCATTTCATATACTATTATATTTTTCATTTTAAGAGGTTGCTATTGCTGCCTATTCTTTAAACCATCATTAATTCCAATAGAAAGTAAAAAGCATGGCTTCTCAAACACTGTATGGCACCTTAGGCAAGTGTCTTCAACTATAGTCCCAGGTAAACCAAAGCCTTGTGAGTGGATCTGGTGAATGGAAACTGAAAAGAAGCTTGTCATATATATGTGTATATCTGTGTGTGTTTTTGTGTCTGTGTTTGTCCCCTCTATCCTTGCTTGACAACTGCTGTTGGTGTGTTTACTTCCCCATAACTTAGCGGTTCAGCAAAAGAGACCAATAGAATAAGTACTAGTCTTAAACAATAAGTCCTGGGGATGATTTGTTTGATTAAAATCCCTTCAAGGGTTTTTAATCCAGCATGGCAGCAGTCAAATGACTGAAACATGTAAAAGAATAAAAGAAATAAAGGAATTAAATCAGAAATTCATGCATGTTTTTATATTTAAAGATTTTAATATTCTTATTCTTTTACTGAATTCAGTCACTGGATGGCAGCTATGCCAAGGAAAATACCTTCAAAAGTTTAGTTGATTATATTGAGAGTTTTAGTTGGTTAAGTGGATCCCAGTATGTATTTTAGTGTGGTGCTTACTTTATTGATTACCTAGTTTTAGTGTAGTACATGAAATCCACACAACCCTTGGAAATATGAAAAAGTGACATAAAACGATGACGACTGTGTTATTGATCACCGTTAGTTAAACCAATAAATTATACAATATGAACATAGATACAGACACAAACATACAAAGGCATGGTTGTGTGGCCCTGTGTGATACCTTAGGCGAGTGTCTTCTACTATAACTGCAAACCACTGAGCGAATTTGCTAAACAGAAAATGTTGGAAGCCCATCATATATGTAAATACATGTATACGTGTGTTTATCGCTCATTGCTTGACAACCAATAGAAGTTTATTTACAGCCACATAACTTAATAGTTCCTCAAAAAGAAACATAAGTACCAGTCTAAAATAAGTACTGTAGTTTATTACTGTGGATCAGTTGTTAACACTTCAGAGCAGTGTCCCAACAAGGCCACAGTACAATGACCAAAACAGGTAAAAGAATAAAAGCTTTTGCATAGTTTCCATTTACTACATTTTGCTCAAAAAGCATTGGTTACCTTGCCCAACACTTGCCCAAGATGCCAAACAATAGGATCAAACCCAGAGGCATGTGGCTGCAAAGCAAACTTCTTAACCACATTGTTATACTAGTTCTTGGTATTTATACTTTCAGATATTTAAATAACAAACAATAGTTACTATCAGCAGAGACAATACTAATCTCAAAATATACAAAAGAGTTTATCACAAAATTGTGAGTGTAACTTTCTAATATTTTATTTTGGAGTATGCAAATTAATTGCTATTTCAACTTGCAATAAACTGATGACCTATCCAGGGTGAGAAATATCACTTATCTGCTTAACCATTTAGCATTCAGGTTACTCTATCAAATGTAATGCTTATTTACTTATATTGTTATGAATTAATCATGAATATCTCATGGCTTCAAGATTTAGATGATGTAATTATTTACTTTTAGAATGACATTGTAGGAAAGATGTGAGACTGAATCTTGTCAGTTTCAACATAAAACAGATAGAATATTTGGGCTAGATATGACCAGTTTAAATGCTAAAGGCTTAATACCATAAGACACAGTTAAGTACCAATCCTTACTAGCACTTTAGAGCTTAAGACATTAGTTATGCTGTATTCTGGTATTGACAATTGATCTGAGGTTTTTTACAGAGATATCTTTCATTGCATAACTGAAATACCATTGCATAACTGAAATACCATTGCACGTTGTCAACAATTCAAAAATCTCAAGAATTCCAATTCAAAATATAAATAAATCAATACAATAAGTCAAATACTTAAAACAGTAAAGTATTCCACAAAATAATTCAAATATTAGAAAGTTAACATGCCTTCTGAATTATTCTTTAAACAAGTAAAAACATTACATTCCAGCTTATTATTTTACACACACATACACACAGACAAGCTTGTCATTTTGTATACATAGTTACATTGTCCAGTTGATCTTTCTTAATTTATGACAGTAGGGTATAACTTGAGAATTTGGCTGCTGTTTCTAGTAAATTGAGTAACCATGCAGGGGCCTTCTCTCAATGACTGAAAGTAAACTTAGTTGTTTAGCCCTAAATCTCACTTTATCAGCTATTAAAGACATTTCAGTCATGAATGTTCCCATCTCGTTTATATATCAGGAACTATATTTAAAATATCCTTTATTTAAAAAGATAGGGTGTGACTTGGTCGGATAAAGTTTCAGTTACATGTACACATATACTTATATATGCTTCAATATAAGAGAATGAAATTAAAACAACCAGCCTTTAACAAATGTATAACTTGTAGACATGATTTTTAATAATTTTAATATGTTTAAATTAAAAATAAATCTCTTTGAAATAAGGAGGTTAAATTGACTCTCCTAATGATGATGTTAAAGTTATTGTCAACATTCTACCTATTCATAAAACTATTCCAAGTACAGGGTGTCTCAAAAGTCACTGATGGGTTTCAGTTTTTAATAACTTCTTTAACTTTACAAATAAAGGCATGAAATTTTGATACAATGCAAAGGACATAATGGAAATTAATATGCAACACCACTACTTCACATATGAAAAATGACATTGCTTAAATGGCAGTCATTTTTGGCTTCACATGCCTGTGCTCTTTCCAAAACTTGCACCATAACACCCTCAAGAGTTCCAGACCTCACTTCTCTGATTTCTCAATTGATGTTCTCCTTCAGTTGCACCAGGGTCTCTGGTTTGTTGATGTAAACCCTCTCTTTCAGGTATCCCCACAAGAAAAAATCTGGGCTAGTCAAGTCTGGGGAATGTGAAGGCCAGTTGACATTGCCATAGCAGGAGATTATTCTCTCTCCAAAGCACTAATGTAGCAACTGCATTGTTTCTCTTGTGGTATGAGCAATTGCTCCATCTTGCTGGAACCATGAGCAAGGTCTACTTTGAATGGCCGAGTGCAAAAAGGTCTCAATCATTGATAATTGAAATAGAGGGTTTACGTCAACAAATTGGAGACCCTGGTGCAACTGAAGGAGAACATCAATGGAGAAATCAGAGAAATGGGTTTTGAAACTCTTGAAGGTGTTATGGTACAAGTTTTGGAAATAGCAGTTGTATGAAACCAAAAATGGCTGTCATTTAAGGAATGTCATTTTTCATAATAATTTCTATTATGTCCTTTATATTGTATCAAAATTTCATGCATTTATTTGTAAAGTTAAGGAAGTCATAAAAAACTGAAACCAATCAGTGACTTTTGAGGCACACTGTATAAACATCTCTATAATCTGATACTGGTGTAACTGGTCCAATAACCCATTTTAGAAAATAAGTGGGCTTACATATACAAACAGTGAAAGTACAGGTTTCATGCCACAGCTGCATTTAAGTGGATTTTGTATTTAAAAAAACAACAACAAAAACATTTCTACCTGTTTGAAAAATGCATCTTTGACAAAATAAATTTGCATTGTAAAAAGAAAGTATCATCATCATCATTGCTTTTTACATCTGCTTTTTCAATACTGGCACAGATTTAATGAGACTTCTTGAGGTCAAGCCGTACTTGTTTTCGAGTAAAGTTCTTTATTCCTACTAGACCTGCACATGCTGAACCACCAAGCTGCAGGACATAAACAAATGTCACTACTTCCAGTTAGTGTCAATACAACAATTTGCAAACACAAAGTTAAAATCTTTTTTGGATAAAAAAAACATCTAAGACAGCCTGTGACTGTCCCATGGGCAACCTTCGATTTTATTCAATCCAAAAGTGTTTTAACCCAATATTTACATGTAGCTTTATGTACTTCAAGTTCTATAGTTAAAACTAATTATTTTGAATTCTCCGAATTCTTATAACATAAAATACATACATACATATATATATATATATAATTGGCATGGGCTAGAAAGTTTGACAAAATTCAATGAGCTAGAAGACTATTGAGCTCCAATGTCTGCTTTGGCATGGCTTTTATGGCTTAATGCCCTTCCTAATGCCAAACACAATACAAAGTGTACTTGGTGATTTTTGTGATAATGGTGCAAGCGATGTCACCAAGTAACTTGCAAAGCAAAAAGCAAAGCCCACTCAACTGAGTGGGTAGCATTATGCCAGGTGTTGAGAGGCTAAAATATGATAGAGGGACAGGTACAGGTGTCTTACTATCGAAGAGATACACGGCTACCTTATCAATATATACAATATATTACATATTTTTGTATATACACACCCTTCTTTTGTGAGTAACACTTTAGTGTTTGAAGTTGTTGAATTTGTTCCAATTTATAAGATTTATACTTTCTAAATCATTTGACATGAGCTGGAGTCATTCTGTTTATTTTTTGCATTTGACAAACAATGCTTAATGAAATAGTTTTCTAAGTTATCCAACAGCATTTCTCCTCTCTTGTTATAACAGCACCTCTACTTAATTGTTCTACTTGTCTTTTGTATTTGAGAATTCATTTTGCCTTTTTAATGTTTAACTAATCTTATCTTGCATATAATAAAATGCAATGTGTTTCACATTGGTCACGCTGGCAGAGGGAAACCAAAACAACAAATAAGTTTCACACACATAAATATACATGAAACTCCATATTATATACTCTTTTGTCATCACAATATCATTCATGCAACGTGTGTGTGTGTGTGTGTGTGTGTGTGTGTGTGCGCGCGCGCGTGCGCGTGCGTGTGCGTGTGTTTATACAGCTGTTGATTTCCCAGAAGCAGCAAATTTCAGAACTCAATACCAACGTAGAGTGTTCTTTAATACATTATAACTGGACACTACTGTTTGATTCAATCTTTGAATCAATCTATTCCAGGGGGCAGGGATCTTTTTTAACCAATTACCCCAAAATATATTTATTTATGCTGGTGTTATCCCCTTGATTTGAAAGGTAAATCATAGATTCTTTGTATTCAAAAAGTTTATTGAATCTACTTTATTGAATCTATTCATATGAGTCTATTTACATATTCATTACATTAGACAGGTGCAGTATTGCCAGAAAAAAAAAATTTGTTGTAACAAGGAACAGGTTGTTTTTTTTATATAATTTTATCTATGTCTAGTGAGTCCTCATTACCCCAAAGAATTTCATTTTTACCCCACTTGGGGTAATTTACCTTGGTTCCCTGACCCCTGACCTATACTATTGACTTTGCCAGACAGTTACCGTCTAGATAGTTCTCTAGATAGTAGATAGTTCTCTACATAGTAGATAGTAGATAGTTCTCACAAATTCTACGGGTGCATGATTTTTGTTGGTTAGCTGTTTGTATCTCTCTTCTACTCTGCTTTGCAACATTATAACTTCTGATATAGCACCCAAAATTTTTGCAAGCTTAATAATAACTTATACATTCTTTCCATTTAATCCGTCTTTCTGTTCTTTTTGGTGATAAACTCCTTTTGTATATTTGAGGTAACATGTTCACACACACACACACACACACATATGTATGCACATGCAACAATGTATGATGGATTGGTAGGCAGAAACTAAAAGAAGCTTGTTGTGTGTGTGTGTGTGTGTGTGTGTGTGTGTGTGTGTGTGTGTGTGTGTGTGTGTGTGTGTGTGTGTGTGTGTGTGTGTGTTTGTGTGTGTGTGTTTGTCTCCCACCAATGCTTGATTTATGTATGTCCCTGTAACTGAACATAAGAAACTGATAGAATAAGTACCCAGCTTAAAAAATAAATACTGGGGTCAATCTGTTCAACTAAATCCCCTGTACTACATTGCTGCAGTCTAATGACTGGAACATAATCAATGTACAGGCATGAATATGCACCTTGAGCAAGTGCGTTCTATAACCCAGGGCCAACTAAAGCCTTGTGAGTATGTATAGGTATGTGCACACACAGACACACACACATATATACATATGCATATATACATATATATAAATATATAGAGATTTATATTCATATATATATATATATATATATATATATATATATATATATATA
>NC_068981.1:108377254-108383410 GCF_001194135.2 Octopus bimaculoides
ATATATATGCTTTATTTAAAAGCAGCAGAAATATAACAAAAAACTGTTACTCGGAGTTTCACGTTCTCGTTCATCGGACAGTTTTGTTAGAAATATATATATATATAGAGAAACCATAACAACCAAGAGGTATGAGAGGTGAATATATATTTATTTAACCATGTAACATCCTTAGAATTACAGCCATTTCACATCCTTCTCAATTTCAGTGCAGAAGAAACTATGCTTACATGTTTGCATTAATATGTATGCCCCGCACCCACCCCATTATACAATTGTATATCCACAAATCAATGGAAATAAAGAAAGCTAGCTCATGAGATCACCAGAACATCATGGTTACACCAACAATCAACCCAGTGTGTGCGTGTGTGTGTGTGTTTGTATGTTTTACTGTCTCCTTGCCTTCACATTGAGCAGTGGTTTTAAGCAAGTGTCACTGACATGCAAGGGGTGTTCTTGTTTCCAATCTTCCTCGTAATCATATCTGGGCATGGTGAAACATTAATTTGCTTGGAAGCAGGTAAGTGTTAGCAACAGGAACGGTATCTGACTATACAAAATCTGTCTGATCTATGCAAGCATGGAAAATTGGATGTTTCACACACACACACACACACACACATTACATTGACGATAATATTTTCAACCCAAATGTTACAACTGTTCAATTGCTGTTCTTTTATCAATGGTTTCTCCCATTGTTTTGATGACCCATTTTCAATCATTAATAAAACTGTTGGAATTGATGACACAGGTCTGCTAGTATTTTATAAGAGTGGGTGGGAATAGCTGGAAAGATAAAGATGTTGGTGATGAGAAGTTGAGTATAAAAGAAAGTATAAAACTGAGGATCGGGGACTAAAGGATTGGAGTGGATAAGTTCATAAGAGTGTGAAAGGAGAGCGACAGATGGTTAGAGACAGGGGTAGAGATGAGTGTAGTGAATGATGTTACGACGGTGGTGTGGTCTGGTCAATAGTAAATATCAGTTTGAGGGAAAAGGTAGAAGAAACCAGTTCAGAAAGGAGAAGGTGATAAGTGGCTGTACAGGAAGGGTGGAGAGGAGTTGTATAATAAATCTGTTGATATATCAGAAAATAAGATGATGTGCAAGATGGGAGAGAGATGTACAGGGACCGAGATGAAGGTCAGAAGTATGCAGTGGTGGCTCTAGTGGTGGGGGGGGGGACAAAGAAGGGGATGTTGATGGCAGATATGAGAGAGTGATGAGAGTGAAAGAAGATACAAGGTGTGGAAAGTGATACCAGATATGAGAGGGTGTTAAAGATAAAGTACGGCAGTCCTGAGATGTAGCCCAGAGAAGGAGAAGAGATAATAAAAACAAAGAAAGAAATGAACAATAGAAAATAATAAAGTAGGAAAGGATGATATTGAGAATGAGGAATGACTGGCAAAGGAGAAGGGGAGGTAACTAGTAACACAAAGGAGATAGAATATGTGCTAATTCTATTGTGATACAGCAGCTGAATAAGATGGGTGTTAGAAAAATGAGAGGTGGAGAGACAGACTGGGTGCAAGGGAATATGCATAAACATAATGCTTTTAGGACTTCACTTTCACCATGACAGAGAGGTCTTTTTGTGCACAGCAAAATACCAATCCTCTTGTTCCTTTGTCATCTCCTCCATAAGGCTCAACATCTTTCAATCAACCTTTGCTACTTTATTCCATGTCTTCCTCTTCCACAAGTTCCACCCACTTCTTTATACAATTGTCATCATCCATATGCATCACATAGTTATACTACTACAGTCTTCTCTCTTGTACACAAGATCCCTTTTAGGCCCAATTTTCCTTTCAACACATTTGCACTTTGTTGTACATACACACTGATGTTACACATTCACTGAAACATACCTTTCTAGCATTCACATGTCCTCTGCATTCAGAACCCATGTCTCACTACCATGTAACATCACAGTTTGTACACAAGCATTATACAATCTACTTGGGATTTTGTTAAGGTAACTTTAAGACCTTTTGGTTCCAGGTTTTGCTTCCACACCTGGAATGTCTTTTCTGGCTTTATTTCAGATTCTGTTATAGAAATGAGGTCATCAGCATACAGTAGTTCCCAAGGGCAACTTCCTCTTTTATAGCCAGCAGGACTATGATGAATAGGAGGGGATTGAGAACCAAGCCCTGGTGAATTCCCACCTGTACACTAAATTCACTGCAGCACTTGTTGCTAGCTCTCTGACTATGCCTTACTGAGAACGCCCCTGTACATGGCTTGTATAATTGTCACAAGCCATTTGTCTACCCCTAGTTTTATTCAAAGATACTACTAAAGTTCTTAAAGTTTGGCACAAACTTTTAGCTTAATATAGTTTCTAACCTTATCACTTCCCAATGATTTCGTTACAGAATAATGCAAACTATCCTTTAAGGTATTTAAACCTTAAGCATAATAAACTTCTAATTTCAGTTGTTTTAAAGCCATATTATCTTAGTAAGGTAGACATCTAGTTAAATTTGGATTTAAATATTTCCTAGTATAACTTCAAGTCGTATCTTGTTTTAACAAGAGCTCACAGAGTTAGTAAGACACTGAGCTATGATCAATTCTATGTCGTGAATCCAAATTTTGATACATCCTAGAATCCTTATAGGTAGTTTGTTTGAAACTTATACGTTGTCTCACAGAGAAGTAGAAGCTTCTAGTATTAAATGGCAACATTTAAAATTGAAAAGTAATTCAGCACCTGGCATGATTTAATCTGATGGATTTACTGTTTGCACTTGAAGTCCTATTGACAAAACCAGAAACTTTGCCAAACTTCCTTTATGACTTAAAATAATCTTTGAACTAAGAAGAAAATTTGAGAAAGTATGGTGGAGACAACTGGTCTACTTAATATTAAATTACATAGAGCACAAAACCTTAACATAATTTCCATTTAAAATAAATTGCTAGCATATTTCTATATTTTCTGCCTGTATTTTCTCCCAATGAGATTATATTTCCTTTCCATCAGGAAATATAACCGGTTATAAAACATCTGCTCCAACAAGTCACAAATAGTCTTCTACTCACCATTCAAATCACAACAGAAAAGAAAAGACAGATGAACATACATTAACAACAAAATGAACCATGTGGTTGAGAACTTTGCTTTGTAACTTCATGATTTCAGGTTCAATTCTACTATGCATTATCAGGAGTAATTATTTTCTACCATAGCTTCAAGTCACCAAAAGCTTTTCAAGTAAAATTAGCAAATGGAAACAGTATATAAAGCCACCAACGGACTTTTCCAATTCTTGGTTGATTAAATATACACCATCAAGTTAGTGGTAACCTTAAAGTAAGTCCACTGTTGCAAACATTCAGATCAGGTTTCAGATCTAAGGATAATTTTCCCCCTTCTTTAACCAATCACAACAAAAATAAATCGTGTGCAGTGCTTTTCCTCTTTTGACCATGACCGAGTAATTAATTACAACCATGTAACTATATATATATATATATATATATATATATATACAGGGTGCAGTGAATAAACAGTTGTTTAAATTATGCAAAAATAAAAATTACACTGACATCTCATTTTAACAGATACATTTACCAAAATTACATAAAAATATATTGAAATGCTAAAAAGTAAATTTATTCAATAAAATCGCCATTGACTTCAACCACGTCCTCCAGATGGTCTCTTTGATTAAATTGGTGAACACTGCCATAATCCTTCATCATTGGTGTTACAAGGAGTTTTGTTGGTCTCATTCAACTGTGCACCACACATAATAATGAAGGGGGTTGCAGTCTGGGGAATTAAGTGGCCCAATGTTAGGAGTGATGTGATCACAGAAATTGTCTGACAGCCATGACTGGGTTCTCCTGCTTGTGTGGCATGGTACAGAGTCCTGTTGCCAGACATAGGGTCTTCCAGCAGCTACCCTCTTGACCCAGGACAGCACTACTTCCTTCAGGCACTTGATGTAGGCCTCTGTGTTCAGTCTGAGGCCATGTGGGAAGATGAATGGAGGCATGACATCACCATCGCTAGTGATCACACCAAACACCATGATGTTGACTGCATGTTTGATTTTTATCACTCCCTGTACATGTCCTCGGATTGACAACCAAACAGTCTGAAATGTTCATATTGGAGCTTCCAGCATGAATGCCAAGCAGTACAGCATGTCGCTTCCAAATTTCTGGCAGAGTGAATTGTGCCATGGTGCTGTTTTTCTCACAGACTGACCAACTGACCCTATTATACTGTGTAGTTGACAAAATCAAAAACAAACAATGCGCATGCACGAAATTCAAAATATCAAATGGCGACAATTTACCCATTGCACCCTGCCACTCCCTAACAGTTGAGGGAACCCGTGGAAGAGGTAGGCCCAGGAAGACCTGGGCTGAGGTGGTGAGGCAACACCTTCGAACATGGGCCTCACCGAGGCGATGACTACTGACCGAGACCTTTGGAAATGTGCTGTGCGTGAGAAGACCCGGCAAGCCAAGTGAGATCGTTGCCAGTGCCCCTGGACTGGCTCTTGTGCGGGTGGCACATAAAAGACACCATTTCGAGCGTGGCCGTTTTCGTGCGGGTGACACGTAAAAGCACCCACTACACTCTCTGAGTGGTTGGCGTTAGGAAGGGCATCCAGCTGTAGAAACTCTGCCAAATTAGATTGGCGCCTGGTGTAGCCATCCGGTTGCACCAGTCCTCAGTCAAATCGTCCAACCCATGCTAGCATGGAAAGCGGACGTTAAACGATGATGATGATGATGATATATATATATATATATAAAATTCTTGCTAAATACTACAAGTTAAAGAAGCATATTGTTTACAATCTTAGTGATCGCCTAAGAAATCAAATGCTGCAATATTATCACGACTCAGAGAATTTCAATGCTCAACACTACATAAAATCATTAGAATCATCATCAACAATGATCAGAGTATAAAAAAATAAAAGACACCTTTAATATACACCAAAAATATAAGTAGCTTCTAAATTTGTCTAAACTATTTATAAGCTATGTTTCATGTTTATGAAACAATTTCATGAGACACTTTTGTGTCTCATGAAATTCAAGCCTTTGGTTACAATGGATAATTTCATAACTACCATTTGAAATATCCATAAAAGTTAAACTTTGGAATAGCTTGCTTGCAAATATTAATGTTTTTATGTATTTATTTTTTTATATAACAAAACAAGATCAATATTACAAAGCAATCACGTTTTGCAACGTTATACACCAGCTATTTTTACCATCACTTAAGAGTAAGAACAATGGTCTTAACTTGTTAAATATTGTCAATTATATCCTATGTATGTCTTCATTATGTTGTACATAAAAAAGTTTCAAATTTTCTCACTGACTATCATGTAAATAGCTAACAGAATATGAAAACTCATCAAATGTCCAAAGAAACAGAACTAACAACATCTAGCTAAACGAGCTGCTTAGACTATAGTAACAAAGAAGAATTGCAACAGTCTAATGAATAAATTTATGAAAAAATATTAAATAAAACCATTTGTTCTTCTTTAAGTAGTTACATCCAAAATATATTCTTAGATGCATTAACCTCACACACTTCAACTTCCACAGCAAACCACAGCAAACTTATTCATTTTCTATCTCTTTCTGAAATTTGGCTGCTATTTCTTGCAGGTTGAGCAACCATAAAGAAGTTACTTTGTTGGCTTGAGATATTGAAACTTGAGAGTAACTGACAATGAACTATAACTCAATCCAGCAAATATCAATATATATAAAAATGAGAATGTGTCTGTCTGTCTGTGCGTGTGAATCCCTAAAACTTGAGAACTACGCAACCAATTTCATTCAAATTTTACATATGCCTTACTTAGGATTCCAGTTGTGTCAAAAAAAATTATTAACTTCTTGCAGAGTTCGAGCACACGGCAACATAATATCTCCTCCACTATTTAAGTATTACGTGTCAAAAGTGAAACAAAAACACTCATGTCAAATACTTTCACTTTAAAAATGAAACTATTCCACTAACTGAAACAATCACATTTCGATACTGTAGTGACAGATACTTTCACAGAGAGAGAAAGAGAGAGAGAGAGAAAGAGAGAGAGAAAGAGAGAGAGAAAGAGAAAGAGAGAGAGATATGTATATGTATACATATA
>NC_068981.1:108384120-108387698 GCF_001194135.2 Octopus bimaculoides
GCTGGTCTTCTCTTGGAAGAGCCCTGCTTCTCACATGGACAATTGTATGTTGGCTACTCAAGAGTGGGCAGCAACAAAAAACCTATTTGTATATGCTCCACAAGGGAAAACAAGGAACATAGTTTACAACGAGGTATTATAATCACAACAGCAAGAAAGTATGTACATGATCACCTTCTTTTACGAAACTTCCTTGACTTTCATATATTTATATTGATATACATATATATACGTGTGTTTGGGTGCGTGTGTGTATATACATCTCTATATATAAAGATGGTGCGTAGTCTAGACGGTGTTTTTAGATTTCATTATTCTCTTTAACCCGGGCAACGCCGGGTATTTCTGCTAGTTGCTTATAATTTTATAAAATACATATTTATCTTTCAATTATAACTACTATGGTTATCCACAAAGGTAGCAGCTATCATGCTAATATACCCTTCAGAGAGACTTTGAGTTGCATTCCCCTCACCAAGTTTTTCCTTCAGCTCACACTACAAACTTCATTTGTTTATTGCTACAGGACATTTGAAACAAACTAACATTCAAAGAAGTTTATTGTATCGTTTAGAAAGACATATTTTGGATTTCTACACATTACACATGATGCATCATTATGTCAAATTCACTCCTTTTGTACAAGTTGTTGTATTATGTAAATTCTATTCATCAGAATATATATAATTTCTGTTTCAGTTTGAACTTTTTATTATTGTGGTCAAAAAATAAGAATTATTTTCAATGACTGCTTATATTTATACAATCACATTTTCTCATATAGACACTAGTCATAGTAGTTGAACAATAACTAAGATTATTACAATTAAATCTACAGCTAAAACTACATTAAGACAAAATATATTACTATTTTCATTAGATGAATGGTTAATATCAGCTAAAGTATTAACATAAATAAATGAATTTTCAAAAATATAGGAGTTTATATTTTTCCTGAAATTTTGCACATGGACATCACTACATTCAATCTCAGGTGTGCTCATTTCTCATGTATGAGAACTTCCAAAATCAAATTTCTATCCTACAACTCATTGACAACAGTCTACAACAGCACTCCCTACATATATCATGTCTAAATATCTCCAATGTTATGTCAAGAAAATCTAAATTATCTAACATAGTTGCAATAAAAAAAGCGTGGATTTCTTCAGGAGCTTTAAGTCTTGAGAAGCTATTAATAACATACAGGGTATCTTACAATATCTGTTTTATGCACAACAAAGTATAAATCAGAAAAAGTTAAATAAATTTGCAGGTATGACTGTGTAGTAAGAAGCTTGCCATGGTTCTGGGTTCAGCCCCACTGCATGGCACCTTGTGCATGGATTTGGTAGATGGAAACTGAAAAAAACCTGTCATACATATATGTGTATATATATATATATATATATATCTTTGTGTCTATGTGTATGTCTTTTTCTGTTTGTACTCCCCACCCCAATCACTGCTTGACAACAGGTGTTGGTGTATCTATGTCCCTGTAACTTAGCTGTTTGACAAAAGAGACTGATAGAAGTACCAGGCTTAAAGAATAAGTCCTGGGGTCAATTTGTTTGACTAAAAGGTGGTGCTCCAGCATGGCCACAGTCATATGACTGAAACAAGTAAAAGAATAAAAGAATTACAAAACCTCACTGTGAATGAAATAAGAATATAAATATATTCTATGCTACTGATATGTGAAACTCAGGAAACTCCCTCTCTTTTTTCTCCACATCAATAAAAATGAAAGACTGTTTTAGGTTCTTATTTTACCCACAGTCAAATTTTGTGATGTTTAAAAGTATACTTCTGATGATGGGCTAGAATGAGTATCACACAGAACATTCAAGAAAATGAGAACAGGCATTCACTTGATAAAACCAACATTCACAAACATCATTCAACCACTGATCCACTGTCAAAACACAGTCTATTTCCTTATACTGATATATGTTAACTATTTTGAATGCACAATCACTGCTCTTTCCTCTTATCACACCTACTACTAAGTCTCTCCTAATCCCTCCTCCCAAGAAATGCATCCAATTGACATGCCCAACATTCCCTCGAGTTCTCTTCTACTACTAAACTACAACAATACAACATCAATCAGACTAACTTTCCTTGAACATCTCTACTTCAGAAATACTGAAAAAAACTAGTGAAGCAGATATGAAACAACAAAACACAGAATTTAAACCTTTTTTAAATTAGCAATTTGAGCCAAGTCTATTTACCGAGTTCATTATGTGACAGGTTTTTGTAACTCCAACTGAACTAGTCAGAAGAAAGTATACTCTTTGAAGAGTTTTCAAAACTGATGGGAGGAAGGAAGTACTTATCATTAGATTAGAAACTTGGTCCAAATGCTTGTAATAGTGCATTGTGCTAAAGCACCAAGTGGTAGAGTTAAACCAAGTAATAGTACACATGTACCATTCTACAACAAGAAAAGTTCTTCCAAAAGACTTCCATGCAGTTTCCATGTCCCAATTTTACATCAAAGGCTTTAGTTGAGAAGAGTCTATGCTAGAAGACACCTGCTCAAGGAGCTGTGCAGAGGGATCAAACATGAAACAAACTACTTAACCAAAGAGCCATGCCCACCACAAAGTTACCATTTTTTGATAAGCATTTCACAGTTCCTCTTTCGTCAAATTCTTCAAAATGCTGCTAATTTATGTTCATGTGACATTCACAATTATGTGCCTAAATGAATGCATTCATAATTTTAAAAATACTTTTATTAGTCAACCTAATTAACTTTAACATAAACTGATAACATCTCTACCCTCTCAGGATCTGACAGTATTACTTTTTTTTTAATAGTATGTAACAGCTGTTTCTTTCCAATTCCAAACACTTAGACATAATGATTTCTTTTAACTGGGCACAAGGCCAACATTGCAGTGAAAAATGTAATTGAGTGAACTGACATATATTTACAGACATCCATATAGTTGAATATTGTCAAATTCTTTTCTACATTTTCATAGCTATCTGTTGTAATTTTATGATAAATAGATATTAGTCACATAGATTATTGATTTTGAGTATTGGCACAAGGTCACATGTTCAGGACTTATTTTAATGTCTTCAAAAAAGGATTTAAACTTTAAAAATAAAGAAATGTAACTAAATACTGCAACACATTTAGTTCAGTATTCCACCACATTTATTCTTTTAATATATTTAACATTAAGAATTAAATATTGTAACTGACGTACAAATTGGAAGATTTGATTTTGTATTATGGTGTAAATCATCATCATCATCATCGTTTAACATCCGCTTTCCATGCTAGCATGGGTTGGATGATTTGACTGAGGACTGGTGAAACCAGATGGCAACACCAGGCTCCAATCTAATTTGGCAGAGTTTCTACAGCTGGATGCCCTTCCTAAAGCCAACCACTCAGAGAGTGTAGTGGGTGCTTTTACGTGTGACCCACACAAAGGCCAGTCAGGCGGTACTGGCAACGGCCACGCTCGAAATGGTGTCTTTTATGTGCCACCCGCACAAAAGCCAGTCCAGGGGCACTGGCAACGACCTCGCTCGAAAACCCTACGAAGGCC
>NC_068981.1:108388156-108405693 GCF_001194135.2 Octopus bimaculoides
CAAAAATCCTACAACAACCCCACACAAGAGCCAGTTCAGGGGCACCGGCAACGATCTCGCTCGAAGAAATTTCATGTGTCACCACAAGATTTCCCGTCCCGCTCAAAACATTTCATGTGTCACCCGCACAAGAGCCAGTCCAGGGGCACTGGCAACGATCTCGCTCGAAAGATATCATGTGTCGCCCGCACATGAGCCAGTCCAGGGGCACTGGCAACGATCCCGCTCGAAAGATTTCATGTGTCACCCGCACATGAGCCAGTCCGGGGGCACTGGCATCGATCCCGCTCGAAAGATTTCATGTGTCACCCGCACAAGAGCCAGTCCGGGGGCACTGGCAACGTGGAAATAGATTTATTAGTAATGAATAAAAACTTTCTTTGAATATGGTTTTAACAAGTCAAGATACAGGATTTTTCACTGAAATAAGACATGACATAAAAGGATATTTCAATATTTTTGTCTTATGCAAAAAATATTTCTCCCCATCTTTTCTAACTTTTGTTTCCTCATCAACCTCATGATCAATTAACCTCTAGCATTCCTGAGATTGCCTCTACTCTTTCTAATCTCTAGTTAAATAGCAATGTTCAGGTTATATTAAATATTGAATATAAAACTTTGTAAATTGTAGGTGAAAAATCTTAGCTGGCCAAACATTTGAGGAAAAGGAGCAGAAATTTTAGATAATCTGAACTGCAGTTTTTAGCTGTTTTCTCTACATTTTTAATTCAAATACCGTCTACCAGACGTGAGGACCAAAAACTTGAAGTATTTTGGATTGCAAGACAGCATGTGAGAGAAAACTGTGATGTCATAAGAGAGATTTGTGTCCACATGGATGATAGTTCACTTGCATTTAATGATTCTGCAAAGAAAGAAGCTTGGAAATGTCATTATGAAAGACTGCTGAACATGGAGAATGAACTGGAGGAGGAGAGTCTGCCAAATGTCAACCCAACTGAGGGACCAGCTATCCAAATAAACAGTACCTTGATAGATAAAGCAATTAAGGATATGCAGACAGTGAAAGCCCCCAGCCCATCAAGAATTACCGCTGAGATGCTCAAAATATCTGGTGATGTAGGTTATGGTCTAGTCACTTGTAAGCAGCACAATAATCAACTGCTGCAAAGGTAAAGGTGATGCCTTAGATAGAAATAATTACAGAGGTATCAAATTGTTGGATCAGGTGATGAAAGTTACGGAGAGTGTCATAGTCCAACTAATTAGGGGGAGAATTAGTCTAGATGTGATGCAGTTTGATTTTGTGCAAGGGAGAAACACCACTGATGCTATATTTCTGGTTAGGCAGCTGCAGAAATGCATAGCCAAAGATAAACATCTGTACTTGGCTTTTGTTGACTTGGAGAAAACCTTTGACAGGGTCCCCCAATCCCTTATCTGGTTGTCAATGCGGAAACTAGGGATAGATGAGATAAGTGGTTGGCAACGACTGCTGACTGAGACCTTTGGAATATGCTGTGCTTGAGAAGACCTGCCAAGTAAAATCGTAGTCATGGCCAATGCTGGTGTTACATAACTGGCACCCATGCTGGTGGCACATAAAGCCAAGTAAAATTGCAGTTGTGGCAGATACTGGTGTCCTGCAAATGACACCCATGCCAGTGGCATGTAAAAGCACCTATTATACTCTTGGAGTGGTTGGAGTTAGGAAGGGCATCCAGCCATAGAAACCATGCCAAATCAGGCTGGAGTCTGGTGAAGCCTTCTAGCTTGCTAGCCCCAGTCAAACCATCCAACTCATGCCAGCATGGACAACGGACATATGATGATGATCTTTGTCAACATTGATTTTCATCCCTTTGGATTCAATAAAATAATACCAGTAATTGGTAGTTCAATTGACTGTAACTCTTCCCTGCAAATGTTAACCTTATGCAAAACATAAACAGGTATCTCCGACCACATCCAGAAAGAGTCACTCAACTGACTGGCATGAAGTGTCTTGCAACACACTCCATCCTAACATGTTTTTCCTTTCTGCCTTTTCTATCACTGTAGGAATTCTAGAGGGACCATATTGGGGAAGGGCTATCAGTTGGCCAGTCTTCTATCACTTCTACTCAAGAACTCATAAATCATTCATATCTCTTCTTTACATCAGCCATATTGCATCCATCTCCATCTTTATTCATTTTTTATATATTCAACATATCAGTAATTATTCTTGATGCTCCAGCTGCTTTCCCTGCCCTCATATCCTCCTTAACCCTTTAGTATTCAGATTATTCTGTCAAATGTAATACTTATTAATTCATGTTGTTTTGAATTATTCAAGCATTATCTTGTCACTTTAAGATTTTGATATGACTGTTTATTTTTAGAATGACATTATGGGAGAGGCCAGATCTGGCCAGTTCGAGCATAAAGCATGTAAAATAATTTGGCTGGATATGGCCAGTTTAAATGCTAAAGGGCTAATGGCTATTTCAACTGTTAGCCTTCAATTTCAATAGTTAGTCCCTCTCTCTTTCTCATTCATTTTCCTCATTCATCAACCTCTTGAAGTAGCATTTCCTTTTCATTATTATTGAGAGTGAGGACACCACTATTGTCACACACACACTTTACAACATCTTTATTCTTACAGACACTACTTTGCAATCTGGAATAAACCAAACCTCTGATCCTCATATCCAGAACATTAGCAAACCTCTCATTAATTTCTGTCTTTGCTAAGTATATATGATATTTAGTTTCTCATCTAGCTACCTGACATTGTTTCTTACACTCTCACTTTCTTCCTTTCTTTCCAGGCCTCTCTCTTAGCTTTTATGATTCTGCTATCACATCTCCATATCATCTGGCTGGAACTTTGCTCCATCCACAAAACTGCTCTTTAGCTCACAGCAAGTTGTCTTGTAGAAGCTATCAGTTGTCCTCTATGTTAAAGGTCTATCTCCTACTCAACAAATTAATCTATTTCTGGCATAGTGATTTTTCAGCTTCCATACCATCTTTCTCTAAATTGTCTTCTGCATTTGTCTCTGTCTAGCTCTTATTCAGTTGTCACTAACCACTAGTCTATGTTGAGTAGTACATTCTTCACCAGGGAAATACATAGTATTCACAACCTCTGTATTTCCCATTTTTCTGGTGAGTGTGAAGTTTACTTGGTTTGTGTCTTCTCCTACATTTCATTTATGTGTGTGTGTTGAAGTTAGAAGGTGAATATTAGTATGGAAATGATAACAGATAAAATAAGGGTCACAACTGAAAAAAGTTTGTTATAAACTTGTTGATGGGATCCATGATGGAGAAAGATTTAGAGGACAATACAAATATGTAAGGTTAACTGTAAATGAAGCAAAATGAAAGTCACTGAAATCTGTAGAAACAAGAAACAGAGAAACACAATGTGATGCTAAATATGACTGGATGATTCATTATCTTTACTATGTAGGCTTTTTGACTTCACAGGTTATATCCCACAATCATTAGTTTTTACACAAATGTAAGCTTCATTTTTATATACAAAGAATTCTTTTGTCATCAAAAAGATAAAATGTTATAATACACCAAGTAATTATAAGTTATAGATAAAAATTTCCCCTTCTTGCCACACAACTAGAACTAATTAGGTAATCAAATCTAAAATATTTTTATATTGCCTCTCAATTATTTAGTTTTGATTTTTGATTGCTATAAGATAATTTAATGCAAACTTAAGTACAAGACTCAAATTTTGAATGTTATTTATCTCTGAAAAGAGAAAGTTGCATGGACTTTTGTTTATATCCTATACAGTATGAATACTGTATTATATTACTCTACTCTAAATAGGCTATGACCAATAATTTATATAATATAAATGAAATATATTTTGCTTTTGATCACCAAAGCTTATCATTGCCATAGCATGCCCATGCATAAGCACACAGACTCATTGAAAATACCTATAAATATAAGAATAAATGGTGTAATTAATGTGAATGAGGTTAGATTCATCCGAAAGATAACTACAGAAAAAATGTGGTTAGTGAAGGAATTTCCATGAAAATCCAAGGAAGAAAGTACTGTTTCATACATAACGGTATTTTTTGCTTACATAAATTACCATTTTGGATTTGGTGATATATCTTAATTTATTTGCTTTAAAATGTTGAAAATTCAATTTACAAAGTACTATTCTATATAGGACAAAAAAATGTTTAAGCAAAAAGAAAAAAAACTGTCATTCAGATATAAAATTTTAAAATTGAATCAAAATCATTTTTTTCTTTGAATATTCTAAATGGCATGTAAATATGTTAATTTATTTAGCCTAGGGTTAGCAGTGCTGTAGCAGGCTATATCAAAGGCATAACTATCAAATCTTTTATCCAGATAGCATATATAAGACATCATCCAATAAGTACTGCCATTTTTTAAAGACAGTAATGTGCAGTTCACAAGACAGGGCCACTGTTTCTAAAGGGTTGAGTAATCACACAGAAGCTGCTTTGTTAGTTTGATTTATACATGTCACTAAAAAAACAAAAAGTGCTGCAAGGTGGTTGTAGGTTGGTACTTAGAAAACAGCCTGTTTAAGGATGATTGTCATTGTCAAGTCAGATATTACAATGTTTAGTCACATGGATAAAATAAAAGACAAAGCTACACTGAAGGAGGTATTTATGCAGAAGCTTTCATTCCGCTGTAAAAATGGACAATGTCTGGCAATGATGATAATCTTTAAGCTCCAACGCTACCCAGAATTAGGTTAACTACTGTCGGATAGTAAATGGTAAAATTCTTTTCAGTCCATAAGGAGACCGATCTTTTCTGCAACACACACCTATTGATGCCAAATTCCATGCAACTCTGCTTGTTGATGGATAAATCCTATTGCTACATTTGTACACTTTAATTTCCATCAACAAGTTAAATTATATATTTTTCTGAGTTCTCTCACACACAAACACACCTAAAACTATAAGACCTTTGCTTATCGACAAGCAGGCAATAAACAAAGAGAACTAAGATGAAGCAAATGGAATTGCTGCAGAAGTTGATGAGTAAATGAATGACTTTAATCTATCATTTATTTTCATTTCAACACTTTATTAAATTTCACAATTATTTAGGATTGGAAATCATAAATACAAGTAAACTTTCATGCCAAAATTTATTTACTCTTGCAACTATACAAATATTATTTCAAATTCTAAATACACTGCTTAATTCATTCATCAGTTATAGACATGCTAGAGGTCATGTAATTCTTACTACACATAGGATGTCTGTTGTATTTCAATAGAAAACAGAAAATAATGATTTCAAATAAAAGTTTCAAAGATTTTCAACAAATTCAATGTCTGTTTATTTAATATGAAGGACATAGCATTTGTGGTAAATAACCACAGCACAAAGATTATGTGTTGCTTGAATTCAATACCATTTATTTACATTGATATTTTCAGATATCACATATTTTTTTTTGCAGCTCTACATTTTTTTCTTCTTAATTTATTGTCCTCTTATTTTAACACTGAAGTGAACTTCATTGTCATCATCTCTATAAGTTATTATTACCAAGACTAATCTGAGTCTAAAATTATAGAAAGTGATCTAACAGAAATGTTAATCTTAACTTTGTCTACTAATATTAGTTTCCTATCTACATAAATTATTTCTCAAACATCAGTATGTGTGCAAAAACAATCAAAACTGGTAGCAATCATTCATATTCCTATATTTTCCACAATAATTTCTTATTGTCTTTTATAAAACATAATATCTGACATAAAACGTGATGAATTGTTTTGCTATCTTTATAGGGATATATAAAAGTTAAATATATAATCTAATCTTCCCTCATTCCTGGAGACCAATACTATAAATATCTTAAAAATAGCAAGTAAGATCTTACTATAATTTTAAAAAGAACTCAAAGTGAAAAGCAAGACAAGTTGTTAAGAACACTTGGAATGTGTTAAATTTCACAAAGCCAAAGGACTATGTTGGTTACATATTGTGAATTATTTACTTTGTTGTTATATGAACAAAAGAAACAATTGTGACAGTGAGAAATGAAAAGTCAGTTAACACTCCAGGTATTCTGGTAAAATATGTTTAATATTTCAATCAGAAAGCATAAATACTCATGCTTCATGAATGAAGGTGGTAGCAGAGGTATGAAAAAAAAATGGAATAAAAGAAAACCCCAATGATAATCATATAAATGTGAAAGGAAACACTTTAAATAGTACATTGGATTGATGTACATTCTTGAAATAAGTATTTTATGACTAGCATTATGTTTAATCTATATCTATACTATATATAAAACAGAGATGTGTGTGTAATCGCTTTTCACGTGAAATCGACTTCACTAAATGCTTCCATACTTGTAATGCATGAATAATTTGACCTCGGATAAATCTTAGGCTCTTCATTTGATTTTTTTAATTAAAAATAAATAATATTGCTTTATATTTAAGATTCACTTCTTTAAAAAGGTTCCTCAATGTCAACTTCCGGTATTGACGTAACAACCGCAAAAAGCTTCACTCTCTATTTTGTGTGTTCGTGTGTATGAGAGACAGAGAGAGAGTAAATACTACATACACACCGCTCTCTCACTCTGTCTCACACACATACACACGCACACACAAACTCACTCACACTCACTCTGTCTCTTACAAACACACACATACATAAATGTATACAAACATATTTACAAAGACAGACGTGTGTATGCGCGCGCGCGTGCTCCGGTATTGATGTAACAATCGCAAAAAGCTTCACTCTCTATTTTGTGTGTTCCTGTGTATGAGAGAGAGAGAGAGAGTAAATACTACATACACACCGCTCTCTCACTCTGTCTCACACACATACACACACCCCTTGACTCACTCACACTGCCTCTTACAAACACACACATACATAGATGTATACAAACATATTTACAAAGACACACGCGTGTATGCGCGCGTGTGCGTGGGGGTTCCACAATCGCCATTTATTTCAATTACTCTTCTGAGGATATTCACGTAAATCATTTTTTTCATTTAATCCCCATTTTAATTTTCGTAAAAGTTTCCAAGTACCAATGAGGCTTTTTGGCACATCTTCAATTTTCCCCATTCATGAGAGGCGCCCAGCCATCATTCATCTGAGAGTCCATCTACAGAATGTCCTCAAATTTCTATACAGCATATTTTGCCTTTTTTTCTTCAAGTATATAAGCAACAATTTCATTCCCGAGCAACGCCGGGTGCCTCTGCTAGTTTCTTATAAAGAAAACTGATTGCCAATACTGCAAATATATCCAATGGCAACTAGTTAAAAATACCAAAACGTGACTTTACAATATTGTTGTATTGCCCCAGCCAATCCTGACTGCGTAAACCTCTGACCAATGGCATTCCAACTACAACAATACCATAATTTTTCAGATATAGTGTATCCCCAGACTACATTATCTAACAAGTCTTTTTTCGTTTTTTAAGACAGCGAGCTGGCAGAATCGTTAGCATACCAGGCGAAATGCTTAGCAGTATTTCATCTGCTGTTACGTTCTGAGTTCAAATTCCGCCGAGGTCGACTTTGCCTTTCATCCTTTCGGGGTCGATAAATTAAGTACCAGTTACACACTGGGGTCGATGTAATCGACTTAATCCCTTTGTCTGTCCTTGTTTGTCCTCTCTATGTTTAGCCCCTTGTGGGCAATAAAGAAACAAGTCTTTTTTCCAAAGATGGTAGGGTATGGTTTGGGAGAAAATGTCCAGTATTGTTTCTTGCTATTTGTTTTCTTTTTCTTTCTTTTGAAGTGACTGGATGTTTATTTGTAGAAAACAGGAAAAGCAAGACTCATTATCATCATCATCATCCTTTAATGTCCATTTTCCATGCTGGCATGGGTTGGATGGTTTGACAAGAGCTAGCAAACTGGAGAGCAGTACCAGGTTTCAGTCTGATTGGCCTGGTTTTTATGGCTGAATGCCCTTCCTAATGCCAAACATTTTACAGTGTGTGCTGGATGCTTTTAACATGGCACCACATGAGTGTTTTTATGTGACATAGGTACACAACTCTTGCAGGTCAATCCTCTTCACCAGACAGAGTGGCCTTAACACTTCTGTAGTGAAGGACAGATCTTGAGTACAGCAAAGCATCAGGTATCTCAGTCCCATGAAAAGACAACCATGTCAGTAGCCAAGATGGAAGTCAATGGCCATATGTGGGCTTCTCAAAATTTTGCACTTGTTGGGGAGATGCATCAAGGTAATGGATTTAGGTGCTAACTGATATGGCCTCCTCTTAAGGCATTACCCACAGGTTTAGACCCCAGCATTACCTGGTGGTAGACCTCAATGTAGGATATCAATTGACTCAAGACAGAGACCCAGAGCAAATGCTTGAAACAGCAAATAGGAGACAGTATTAAACTAGACTTAGGTTTGTCATGAGCCCTAGGACTCATGAGGCTGGAGTGTAACTCAGTTTGCTTAGCATGGAAGTCACTGAGATTACAACACTTTCTCCTGAATGGGATGCCAGGCAACCACAGGATAACTTTCTGGAATTCATTTACAACTGAGGTGGCCTAGATCAATGTGAAATGCAATGTTTTGCTCAAGAACACAATGAATCATCCTGTCTGGGAATGAAAACCATGATCTTACAATTATGAGTGCAACACCCTAACCACTAGACCACGCACCTTCACATATTAAGTCTGGCACAAAACAAAAAAAAAAAATGAATAAATAAACAGAGCAGAAGCAGGGTCTAGTATGCTTTATCATGACACAATAAGAACTTTGCCTTATAGAGCTCAGTCCTTACTGCTCAATTTCATTTGAAAGAACCACCTCCTTGACAGATCACCTTTATCATAGCTGTAGAAGTTGTTTCTTCTAGGTTGGTTCTCAGTGTAAATGAAATGTTTACAAAATTACTATAAGAATGATAATAAAAATAGTGACTATTTTCGCTGAATTTAGAAGATATTACATTTGAAAGCTGCAACAGACTATGTCAGAAAATGGATAAAAACAAAATAGTCATACAGGAATCCCTTATATAATTCCATGTTACAGCAAATACAAGTGAGATGTGGCCCTCCAACTGGGCTAAGAGACAGTAATTCCAAATAATTGATTTGAACTTTGACATCTCATCCAGCTTATTCTAGTATGAAATGCAGATATAATGATTCCATATGAGGGTGTCTGTACATACAAATAAGTAAATGAAGACTTTATATTGAATGGAAAAAAGGATAAGACTATAAATTATAAATAATGTTGAAGGATAATAATCATCTGGTATAGAAAAGGTAGTGATACAAGCGAGAATTTGTTTTTAAATAAAAAGATCATGCAATGACCACCGCCAAGGTAAACCTTCTCAAACAGGTGTAATTAATGTGAATGAGGTAAGATTCATCCAAAAGATTACAGAAAAAAATGTGGTTAGTGAAGGAATTTCCATGAAAATCCAAGGAAGAAAGTACTGTTTCGTACATGATCTGAAAGTGATGATGTACAGTAAGAATTGAGAAGAGCAGTAAGTACATAGAGTGGGCTTTGAAAAGGATGGTAGGTACTTTGGTAATTCAGTGGCTTAGTAATCATTATAGTATTTTAGTAGTGAGAATAGCATGCTGGTGAGTTAGTGGTTATAGCAGGCCATACTATTAAAGATTGTCTATCAGTCTGGATGTGATCTAGAATCATCATTATTTAAATATCTCCTTTCGATGCTTGCATCGGTTAGAGTTTTCTATAGCTAGGTGCACTTCCAGTCGCCAATCCCCACCTATTTCCAAGAGAGGTAATAATCTCACAGTCTAACAAACACCAAAGGGCCTAGACACACATGAAGAACTGGAAACAAATAACAGTGAAATGATCTTTTGTTTACAAAATTCATGCAACATGTCCAATAACATGCACATGCTTTTGTAGCAGACTGCAAGTAAATAACCGTCTAAGTGAAGGCACTGTTTACAACCAGTGAGCAAAACACATGTAGATGATGGGAATATGAAATCACTCACATAAACGCATACATATACACAACAGGCTTCTTTCAATTTTCATCCTTCAAATCCATTTACAAGGCTTTGGACAGCCCGGGGCTATAATAGAAGATACTTGCCAAAGGTGCCTGGCAGCAGACTGAACCTGAAACTTATGGTTAGGAAGCAAATTTTTAAAACTCCACAGCCATGTCTGCACCTGTGTGTGTGTGTATATATATATATATATATATATATATATAAACACACCAACAGATATGTGAGCAGTGTTTTAATGCACTTGTGCCTTGTATAGACTCAACAACTGTTCATAGCTAAAAGCATTTCTTGTTATGAAGGAAAAGTATTTGCAATACAGTTTTGGCTACAGTGTATATATAAGGTGGTATCAAAAAGTTCCCAAACTAGTTCTGCTTGCATGTGCAGTGAGAGCTAGCAGTAACCTTCATGAGGCAGTGTGCCAAGTGACATCGCTGTGTTTACTTCGCGAGTTGTGAAATTTGTGTGTTTGTGATCACATGTATGCTGTAGTCTGTGATTTTGTCATGGACAAGAACAAAGATCCAATGTAAAATCTTGCATTAAACTTCAGAAGTCTGCTACAGAGACATTGAGCATACTTCAGCAAGCTTATGGTGATGAGGCAATGGGACATATGCAATGTTTCAAGTGGCACAGATGCTTCGAAAGCGAAAGAACATCCCTGGAAGATGATGAGTGATCTGGAAGACCTGCCACAAGTGTCACCCTTGGAAATATGGTATAGTGTATTGAGAATTCATTTCTGTCAGACCAGACCATCAAATGAGAGTTATACAGTAACGTTTTGAAATGTTTGAGGGAAAACATTTGGTGAAAACAACTGGATCTGTGGAGCATGAAGAACTGGATTCTTCACCAAACTCTCCTCACATGTGAGTTTCTTACCAAAAATATGATATTGCTTCTGCACCCACCCTATTTGCAACATTTAGCACCTGCGGACTTCCATCTCTTTCCCAAGATGAAAATGCAGCTCAAAGGTTGCTGTTTTAACACCGTTGTCGAGATCCAGAGTGAACCACAGAAGGTCCTTGACTCGTTTACAAAAAATTACTTCCAGCCCGGATTCCAAAAGTGGCAGGAACACTGGGACCAGTGTATTGCTGCACAAGGTGACTATTTCAAAGGAGATGATTTCAAATAAATTATTATTAGGTAAATAAATTATTCTTTATTATACATAATTAGTCCAGGAACCTTTTGATGTCACCTCATATGTGGTCACTATGAAAGATAGCAGACTATAAAGCTTATCATTTGTAGAAACTATGGATGTTTTAGTTGTAAAGTGGTCATAGCATTTTAAGTGTATTTTCATACATTGAAGTAAATACCTATAAAAGAAGAAAAGTTTAGAAGTTTGGTTTGAAGAACACAGCTATCCTAATGGGGTGACAATAGAAGTTTCACATTTGGCTAATGTGTACAATATGATAGTGAAGTAGATGGGATTATAAAGGAAGGAAGGAAGGAGTGAGTAAGTGATATAGGGTATACAGAAAATGTGATGAAACTTATAAGGTTATTTTGTAGAGGTAAATCTAATCCAATGACCATTTTAACACTGTAACTGGACCTTTGAGTGCTTTTAGCAACATTCAAGCATTTGAAGTAGGTATCTGGTCTAAGTGATTTTTTCTTCTAACTAAGCCATAAAAAATATTTAAAAATGGAAATCAGTACTCTTACCATCTTCATTTATTTATTTCTTCTTATCTTTAGTAAGAGGGAAAGCAGTGCTCATGACACTTTGCAATGCCTAAAAGGCTAGAAGGAAGGAAGGATCCTCACACTGTAAGTGGCCTGAATGCTTGCAACAAAGTGGTTTCCACTAAAGGAACCCTATGTGTCAGCTGATGGTATTAAACTAAGTTACAGAATAAGTCTACCACACATTGTGGAATGATGTGTAAGGGAGATGTAACAAAGTCAAAAGAGAGCTTCTTAGCAAAAGACCAGAAGGTTATTTTTCATTCTTTCTTTGCTTATGCACCAAAATATCTATATACCTTTTTCAGTATCATGTTGATATTTCTGGTAGTGATATAAGTCTATCTTTTATAAAATTCTTACACAGAAACCCAGCCCAGGAGAGACTAGAACTTCAACAGCCACAATGTCGTATCAAGCTTATTTTATTATTTGTTATTTTATAGTCACAGGAGGAGGGACAGCCCTTATCTCAATGTGGCTGATGTCTATCAGGACTTCTGAAGGTTGTTGTTTATAGGAAAAGAGAATAAGGATGAACTGAGGAAAGTTTTTAGTGACGGGTTTGGTAGTGAAGTACAACATGAATTGTAATGTCTATATGAGAAAGGTTAGGTGCCTTAAATGAACATGAATGGAAATTGTATGAAATTTAAAAGTTCAAAAGTAGCCTCTAGACAGTTCTGATACAGCAACCCTATGACCAAAGTATTCCAACCATCAGTCCATGCCTTCTTTTTATATATTTTTACAGACATTGTTCAATGTATCAGTTTTTCTTCTTAACATTTTGGGGAGAATGGTTCCTATTTCTAACAGGCTAAAGACTTCATAAAAGCTCTCTCATTCATTTAACAGGAACAATTGTAAAAGAAAAAAAAAAGAAGCAGAGAGAGAGAATGTATCGCTGAATGAATCTTTGCCAATCAACTGAATGGGCTGATGTATGCAGCCTAGACTACATTCAATGTTTACAAGTAGCTGCAGCACAACCCCATATATTTGAGCAATATTCCGAAGTGAAACAAATGCAACTCTGCTTAAAATTAGCAACTGATCAAAACTAAAATATTTTCTGGATAATCCAAAATGTAAATCACCTATCTAAGGCAAAGACCTGTAAGACGGTCTTTCTAGCAAACTAATCTTGTTCATTTTAATAATTCTTCAGCAGAGTATGTTTAATACACCACTCGGTTTAACACCACCTCCTGACCAATATGTATTTTTAATGGATTTCACTCCAGTGCAAACATCTAACGAAGTACTCAGATTGAAGATAAACACACCTGACACTATTTCCCTTTTATTGTCAGGGGAAACTGGTGGAAAAGATTTCATTTCAGAACCTTGTCCTGTCACCTGGTACATAATCACATATCCTACTTCAGTTCTAATTCATTGTTAGAGTACAACATTTTTGAGAGGTCCACCTGACATAGTAGCAAAATACAGAAACATCAAAGTACCAAATAACATTTTTTAATTAGAATATTTTCAACATTAAAAATGAAAACTATAGTTTCATGATATAGTTAATCCAGAATTTGAGAAAATTAGTTAACGAAAGGGAAACATGAAACATAGTTGCATAGTATAACAATGTTATGTAGATTTCCTCCATGTTTGTACACGTTTATTTTTAGCAACATATAAAGATGACACATTGGAATAATAGAATTCTGAAGTGTCAAAGCAGAAGATACAATAGATGAGTAGTGAGATACAGGTTGGAAATTGTTATTGAGTGGTCCTTGTGTACTTTGAGGTGATTAACAAATTGAAAACTACTACTAACATATTTATGGTCTTTCAGTTTTACTTCAATAACTGAGAACTGTATATGTAGGATATATAACATCATAGACAAGGGGCTGGAATAAGCTCATGCTTATTTAAATGTCGCCTATTATCATATATTTGCAGATTTCTCTGACGTGTAACTACCATTGCGGCTACTTTTTTTTATTATCGATACAAATTTGGTAAATGGAGGAAAAACCCTTCCTCAATACATCAATAAAGACTTTTACATATTTTATAAAACGACTTAACATCAGAGATCATGTTAGCTACCAAGTGTCGTACATAACCGCGAGAGATGATGAATTCGTTGACACTAAAGAGGAAATGGGAGCCGATGAGGAGTGTCAAGACACGTTAAGGACAGGTATGTTAAACAGCTGCAATAAATTACCCCTGAATGAAAATGTCCTACTCAGGAACACAATGATACACCGGAAAACCTAAAATACTCAGGCATAAAAATAAAAAAAAGCTGGTAATCCAATATTTCTTTTGCTCATGACTACGTCTCTTCTATTAAGTTAAATAGAAATACAAAATTAGTTCATTCCCCCTACACCCACTATGATATACAGCCTTGATGTTACATAGAACTATCATTTCTCACGAACTACAGACCGAAATTATATCTCAAATGATAATTATATGTTGTACAATAAATATTCAAACTCAATATTATGGACCCTCCCCTTCACTCAAATGACAAAAACCATTTCAATATGGTAGGTTGTTAAATTGATTGATTTTGACACAAATCACAATAAAAATGTGTGATAACATGTATGTTATAGAAATCAATGAATATGTCTGATGTTTCTAAAAGCAATCAAGTTGAACAAAAGATTTTAAACCTACCATAGTACTCTCCCTGAGGATTATTCTCCATATCATCTTCCAGCTGTTGTGTTAAAGCTGCTAGTTTCTTTTCTGCTTCAGATGGACCTTTGCTTGGTCCTGGGGTCACTTGATAAGTTAGATGTGGTGAAACAGATAATTTTGGAAGAGTCTCTGAAGTCGGTTGAATATATGTTGAATTGGGTTGCGAGAATTGATTAGATACCATGTCCTCATTCGCAACACTTGTTGGTGCATTGGCATATTTCAAAGGAATTCTTGATGATGTACTACCAGGCATTGGTTCAGTTTTATGAGGACCATGATAAGGTGGAGGAGGTTCCTTAGGGATATCAACGGGTTTACGAGTTGTCGATATACGCATATCATTTTCTAATTGTTGTGTTAAGGCAGCAAGTTTCTCTTCAGCATCTGAAAGTCCATTTTTTTTCGGAGGTATTGTTTCATAATATAATGGCAAATTCATTGATGCGATATTACCTGGTACAGGAGGTCGAGGAATGTTGTGAGCAGTGGTTTGAATAGGTATACCTCCACTGATGTAGGGACTTTGATTTTGCGTAGTATTATTTACAGATGTTTGTAAGAACTGAGTAGTATTAGCATAAATTGGCTGTGTTGTGGAATCAGAAGTTATGTCAGTCGAAGGAGAAGAGACAATAATAGGATGAGTTCGATATTTAAGCTCATTGTAAATATGTGGAGCCGGTTCATTAAATCTGCTGTCAGTTAAAATTGATCGAGAACCGCCGCCTGTATTGGTATTTTGCACCATCATAGTCTGGTGATTAACATGAGATGAGTAAGTATTCGAATTAAGTATGGTGTCAGGATGGGAACTGAAAGACCTTTCGTTGTTCGTCATAACAATACTACTTCTAGGACTAGGGTATCGATCATACAAAACTCCTGTTAGGCTGGCTCTTGGACTAGATTGTTTGGAATCTATTGAACCAGCACTAACACTAGATTTCGAACTGGCTATACTAGATCGTGGACTACTCATTCGTTGATCGTAAACTACTGACAAAGGTAAAGGTGGAGCTGGTGGTCCGATGACACTCGTACGTGGACTGCAATTTTTAGAATCAGCACCACCGCCACTACCTAGACTTGAACGGGGACTAGAAAAAGTCGATCCAGATTGTTGTGACCTGGTGTTAACACTAGTATTAGCAGCATTAGACAAAGACTGGTTAGAATTTATCTGTATGGGTATCATAGTTGGAGTTGAAGTGGATGTCGTCATTACAATACCTGGAAGAGGTAAAAGTGAAGGTGAAGCATGTGCAGCGGCTGCCGCAGCCAAGGCTGCAGATGAAGGTGGAGGTGGTGGTGGCGGAATAGTACTACTTGGGAAAGAAGAGGAAGTTGCAGAAGAAGAATTTTTTAACCCTACCGTGTCCGAATAGCGAGGAAATATCAAGGACGATGTTGGATCTCCAAGAGGTGAACTTGTGATAGACGGAGTATGAAAAGGTAATAAGTTACTACCTGGTTGAGGAAATATGGACATTACTGGTTTCATATTAGAAGTTGTTCCTAAATTTGACTGACCAAGAAGGATCGGAATCGGTGGCTTCGAATCTCCTCGAATGTGCATTAACTGTTGATGTAACTGTTGGTGGTGATGAAGCAAGTTAGAAGGGTGTTCGATACCGGAGCCGAAACCAGTTGAACTTACAAGTGTTTTTTGACTATATTTCATTTGTGCAGACTGTTTTTGCTGCATGTGTGCCATATATAGGCTCTGTTTGCATTTAAATTCTTCTCCAGCAGATGTGTCTGATTTTTTGGCTGTCACCTCGCGCCAGTATGTTTGTGGTGTGGGTACTTCAAACATACTTAAATCCTCTTTAAACCGATTAATATCTTTGTCTGTATCATCAGAGTATCCATCCATGGCACTAACTCGTGATTAGACGTTTATATCTGTTTTTATCGAGCTAAAAAAAAACAGAATTACGAAATCTATCAAAGTATACTTAACTTTGAAAGAGTAAAGTAATTCACCATGTAGCCAGGTACTCTACAATAATGGCGGGGGTAACGTGGCGCAGTGATACCTAGATTTTCTTCTTTCGCACTATTTATAGAGAACCGCAGTGCATTTCCTTCGCAATTCCGACAGATTTTGTTAATGTATTTTTATGAAACTTATTAAACTTTTATCACCATTTTCTTCGTGCCAATAAAATTAATAGATTGTTCAATTTCGTTACAATAATTATTCCAAGAAAATTTTTAGGATACTAAATATTCAGAAGAAGATTGTCAACGAATATAACATGTATTACTACATGTATCAAGAAAAGTTTGTTTTCTTTTTTTAAATGTATTATAATTTCAAATAAATGTGTTAAATATGTGCTGGAAATGGAAATCAGAGATTCTGAATATCATAAATTTTCCAACTCACTACGTTAAATTATATTTCGCTGAACATTACCACCCACACTAACTTAGGTTTGGCTTGTGTACAAACAACATCACGTGTTTACCTTAAGTTGTATAACAACCGTAAGAGACGGCTTTCTCACTCATTCCAAGAAAAGATTCTACCCACAACCTCCGGAGATGGTTTCCGTACACGAATACTTGCACAAGTTTTAGATTACATTATTGTTGTTTATACGCAACTTAGCCTTGACTCACCACACTTATTATCAAAGGCTACGAGTGGGACACTCGTAGCCAGCCCACCTTTTTGTTAGTCTAGAAATACAACTGTCCATTTTTATGGTGATGTACTTTGAGAAAGATTTGGATGCTATTTCTAAGAAGTCGAGTGACCACTCACTGTTTCTTATATGTATATAAATAATACACACACACACATATATGAAATACCACAAGGTATAGAAAATACGTATTCGCCTTTATATATTTAATCCTTTATAGTGAACACTCAATATTTCATATATTCAATAAGACATATTCCATATATTCAATAAGACATTCAATACTTCATTTCATTGAACCATCCATCTTTTTTTATATTATATATTATATATTCCATATTCTATATCCCACATAAATTTTACAAGAATATAAATAAAAAACATAAAAAACAGACAGAGTTGGAACTCTTTTAAATAAAATAATATATATATATATATATATATATATA
>NC_068981.1:108405842-108411951 GCF_001194135.2 Octopus bimaculoides
TATATATATGTATGTATATATATACATATATATATATATCTTATATATTATATATAATCTATATATGCAACATACAGGTATATAATATATATATAAGATATATATATATATATATAACATTCTTTTATTTGTTTTAGTCATTTCACTGTGGCCATGCTGGAGCACCACTTTTAGTCAAATAGACTGACCCCAGGACTTATTGTTTCTAAGTCTAGTACTTATTCTATCGGACTTTGGCCAAACCGGGCACATAAACACATTAACATCGGTTGTCAAGCGATAGTGGGGGGGGGGGGACAAACACAAATACACATACATACATACACATATATATATATACATATATATATATATAATACACAACAGGCTTCTTTCAGTTTCCGTCTACTAAATCCACTTACAAGGCTTTGGTCGGCCAAGGCTATAGTAGAAGACACTTGCCCAAAGTGCTATGCAGTGGGATTGAACCCAGAACTATATGGTTGGTAAGCAAGTTACTTACCTCACAGCCACACCAGTGCATATATATATATATATATAATGTAAGATACATATAACACACACACACACATATATATATATATATATATATATATATATATATATATATATATATATATATATATATATATATATATATATATATATATATATACATATATATCTATATGTATATATATACATTATATATATAATATATCTATATATATATATCTTATAACGAATATATACAAATTTTTATATTTTATATATATATATATATATATATATATATATATACATATATATTTTTTTTTTGTAGTTTCAGCTCAGAGCTTTGGCCATGTTGGAGCACTGCTGTTTTGCTACACTTTTATTACTGGGAGCCTCCTCTAATATGTGGCATTTGGTGAAGAATGGAGTTTGATGTATTATGTACACATATATCTATATTATGTAGATATATATATATATTTATTTATGTGTTTCAGCCAAGTGGCTGCGGTCGTGCTGGAGCACCACCATGACTTTCCCTCCTTATGCTGTGCTCTCTGCATGTTCTTTGCATGGCTCTTCTCCTCCACCTGATGTAGTCTAATCAAGAGTTTCGATGGCACATCTGGTGTATAAGAGAATTTGACATCACTGCCCTCAACTATGTCCCATTTTGAGCCATCAGTTCGTCTGGTAACGTGGATAGGAAAGTGTTGAGTTTAGTTTTGAAGACCTCTATATCCATGTCTTCAAGATCTCTCAATTGTTTTGGCAGGGCATTAAAGAGCCGAGGTCCTCTGAAACCGAGGCTGTTGCAGTACCTTGTTCTTATGTGAGATGCAGTAGACGATACCCTTGGTATTATGCAGTGGCGACCTGTGCGGGCATGCGTGTAGTACTTGATGCCAAAGTTTGGTACCAGTCCTTTCAGTATTTTCCATATATAAATTTTTACATATCTCTCCTGCCTGCGCTCCAGGGAGTTGAGACCTAGTGCCTTCAGTCGCTCCCTGTAGTTCATCTGCTGGACTGTGACAATCTTTTTTGTATAGTGACGCTGAATTGCCTCGGGTTCTGCTGTCCGCTTGACACTGTGTGGTGACCACAACTGAGAGCAATAGTATAGGTGGCTCAAAACAAATGTCTTCCATAGAGTCAACATGACTTTTTGATCCCTTGTTCTGAATGTCTTCAGTATCCACCCTGCCAGTTGTCTGCACTTTGCTGTCAACTTGACAATGTGCATGTGAAATGATGCATCACTATGCATGCGATGCCCAGGTCTCTCACAGTTTGTGGTTCTGGGATTGCAGTACCTGCAGGTCCTGTGTATGCCAGTTGGGGGGCACTTGTGGCCTTGTAGCACAGGTTTTTTAGGTTTTCGCAAGCAGGGTTTTTAGTGTCCAATGAAGTAAAGATACGGATTAGTGAGCTGGCTACACTTCTGGCAGAGATCACAGATTATGCTGTCACTTGCCTTGCTAGGTCTTCTCACGTACTGCATATTTCCAAAGGTCCTGGTCACTGGTCATTGCCTCGGTGAGGCCTAAGGTTCGAAGGTCGTGCTTCACCACCTCATCCCAGGTCTTCCTGGGCTTACCTCTTCCCTCAACTGCTAGGGTGTGGCACTTTTTCACACAGCTATCCTCATCCATTCTCGCCACATGTCCATACCAGCGCAATCGTCTCTCTTGCACACCACAACTGATGCTTCTTAGGTTCAACTTTTCTCTCAAGGTACTTACACTGTCGAGTATGCACACTTACATTTCACATTCCATCGAAGCATACGGGCTTCATTTCTTGCAAGCTTACGCATGTCCTCAGCAGTCATGGCCCATGTTTCACTGCTGTTTGTACACATGTGTCATACAGTCTGCCTTTTAATCTGAGTGAGAGGCCCTTTGTCACCAGCAGAGGTAAGGGCTCTCTAAACTTTGCCCAGGCTATTATTATTCTAGCAGCTACACTTTCAGTTCACCTTCTCCCTACTAACTTGGTCACCTAGATAGCGGAAACTATCAACCACTTCTAGTTTTTCTCTCTGGAATGTGGCAGAAGTTCTTTTCTGCACATTTACAGTGTTTATTGCTCCTGAACATCTGCTACATACAAAAACTAACTTCCTAGTTAACCTTCCTTTGATATTGCTGCACCTCTTATGTGTCCATAGCTTGCACTGGGTGCATCTTATAGAGTTTCTACCTACGCCTTTTCTACAGATCGAGCAGGGCCATCGACCTGAAGGGGTTTGTGATTTTTCTACCTTCCTACTTATTAAGGCTTTGGTTTTAACTAGGTTGACTCTAAGGCCCTTCGATTCTAATCCTTGCTTTCACACCTGAAACTTTTCCTCTAGTTCTGATAGTGACTCAGCAATTAGATCAAGGTCATCAGCATAGAGGAGCTCCCAGGGGCAACCTGTCTTGAATTCCTGTGTTATTGCCTGGAGGACTATGATAAATAGGCGGGGGCTGAGGACAGAACCTTGGTGGACCCCTACCTCTACCCGGAATTCTTCACTGTACTCATTGCCAACCCTCACTTTGCTGACAGCGTCTCTGTACATGGCTCGCACAGCTCTCAGTAACCATTCTTCTATCCTTAGTTTCCTCATTGACCACCAGATGACGGATCGGGGGACCCTGTCAAAGGCTTTCTCCATGTCAACAAAAGCCAGGTACAGAGGTTTATCCTTGGCTAGGTATTTCTCCTGAAGCTGTCTTACCAGAAATATAGCATCAGTGGTGCTTTTCCCAGGCATGAACCTAAACTGATTCTCTCCCTAATTTGTTGGGCTATGACCCTCTCCGTGACTTTCATTACCTGATCTAACAGCTTGATACCTCTGTAAGTATTTGTATCTAAAGCATCACCTTTACCTTTGTAGCAGTTGATTATGGTGCTGCTACACCAGTCATTGGGTATGACTCCTTTGTGTATCACCTGGTTAACAATACAGGTGACTAGGCTATAGCCGACACTGCCAGATATTTTGAGCACCTCTGCAGTGATTCCTGATGGGCCGGGGGCTTTCCCTGTCTTCATACTCTTAATTGCTTTATCTACCAGGGTACTGTCAACTCGGATAGCTGGTCCTTCCCTTGGGTCGACATCCGGCAGACTCTCTCTCTCCCATTCATTCTCTTTATTGAGCAATCTTTCGTAGTGGCGTCTCCAAACCTCTTTCTTTGCAGCCTCATTTAGTGCAAACGTACCATCATCCATGCAAACACATTTCTCTTCCACGGCATCACGATTCTCTCTCACACAGCGTCTTGCAACACGAAATACCTGAAGTCTTTGGTCCTCACGGCGCAGAACATTGGCAAACTTTTCCTTATCTGCTTCTCCTCTGGCTAAATAAACCTGTCGCCAAGCTTCCCTTCTGGCAGTCTTGATACAATTCCCTGCTACCACCGTTCTTCCAGTCCTGTTTCTTTTCCCTAATTGCCCTGTCAACAACATTGTTCCACCACCATGTTACAAGTGTTTTATATTTAATGACGTTTAATTTTTAAGACTTCTAATTTGTTGGTATTGTCCTTTGTGTACCTTGAAAATACCTCCACTGATACTGATATAATGCACTGCTTAAGCTAGAGGTTAGAACTGAAAAATCTCAGAAGACACCACCAATGTTGCTGTGTGACTTATCTTTGGAAAGGTTTACATATAAAGGTGGACTTATGATTTTTTTCCCATGTTAGTCATGCAGTTTGTAACTACCGTATTTTAACATGTATAAGGAACCCTCTAATTTTTGGGGCTCAAAATTTGGAAAAAAGGTTTTGTAAGGGATTATAATACTATCCGTGTATAAGAAACTCCCATATTTTTTTAACCTAATTTTTGACAAAAAAGGTTCCTTATACACGTTAAAATATGGTAATTTAAAAATTTTGTAAGTTAAATGATCAGGAACATTTGTGATCCACACTAATGTTTCCAGATCAGATCTAAGAAGCTCCTGGCAATATTTGATTTCATGTGGAAACTAAACAGAACCCAGTTTTCAAGTACTTTGTTGTAGGTGTAGCCATGGCACTGTGGTAAGAAATTTACTTCCCAACTACATGGCTCCAGGTTCAGTCCCACTGGGTAGTACCTTGGGTAGGTGTCTTATACTATAGCTTCAGGTTGACCAAAGCCTTGACTGAATTTGGTAGACAGAAACTGAAAGAAGCCTGTTATACATATATACATACACACATGTCTTCACCTCTGTTTATCTCTCAACATCACTTGATAACTGGTGTTGGTATGTTTATGTCTCCAAAACTTAGTGGCTGAGCAAGAGACTGATAGAATAAGTACCAGGCTTAACAAAATACTAAGTACTGGGGTTGATTTATTTGACTAAAAATTCTTCAAAGTGGTACCTCATCTTAGCCGCATACTGATGATTAAAACAATTAAGTGATAAAAGATGACTTGCAGTTCTGTTGAACATTCTTATCAGATTACAAACTGGAGATACTTCCACTAACATTGCTGACAAGATTCTTAAAAATGGTAGGAGCATGATTGAAATCGGTTTTGATGTAAATGACCCTCTGATTTTCTGTATGGTTTGTATTTGCATGTGCCAAAATTTAATCTTGTGTAGGAAGTTGACTGCTATTACACTGTGAAAATGATATTAAAGTTTTCTTTTAATGAACCGATTACCTTTTTTTTCCCTATTCTATCTAGTTTGTGCCAGTTTATATTGTTAGAAACAGCTGGACTATCATATCTGCCCAAGCAAAAATCTGGTGATAATCAGATTTAAATTTTATCAACACCATAGAAGAAATTTATATATACATATATATATAAAAAAGAAAAAATGATTTCAGATTCTACTAACTGGAATTCTACCTGGAGCCTATAGAAGTTCATGTTATTCCATTACTGCTTTATCAACTGACCATATTGTAATTATTTCTACCCACATCTAAGAAATTAAATTTAATAGGATGTAAATTAGACAGAATGGTAATAAATTATATATATATATATATATACACACACACACAATTTTCATTTGCATATTTAATAAATGTGTATTTAGCCTTGCAATGCAAATAAACTCTGAAGCTAAACAATTGGCAGACAGTATGGTAGAGCTATTTGAGAGTAGACGTGTGGATAAGCACTTCCCTTGTGAAATTCTCTTTTAGTGTCATGACAAAGTTAGGCTTTTATTTTGGGGTGATTCTGTCGCGAATGTTTATATATTATTCTTTCTGCCTTTAGAAGAATTTGTTGTCTGTGTATCCTGGTGAGATCTTTTGCTTTGCAGTGTTGCCTGAACATAGTTTTTAACCATATAAGAAGTTTTCTTGCCATTTGCTTTGCCAATTTCTATTTCAGTTTACAAGTTAGATTTATATTGACAATATCATGCATTGAATCTTTTGATATAATTTAGGTAATGTACTGGCTCTTGTGCGGGTGACACATGAAATTATTCGAGTGAGTTCGTTGCCAGTGCCCCTGGAGTGGCTCATGTGCGGGCGACACATGAAATCTTTCGAGCGGGATCGTTGCCGGTGCCCCTGGACTGGCTCATGTGCGGGCGACACATGAAATCTTTCGAGCGGGATTGTTGCCGGTGCCCCTGGATTGGCTCATGTGCGGGCGACACATG
>NC_068981.1:108412146-108435210 GCF_001194135.2 Octopus bimaculoides
CTATTTCAGTTTACAAGTTAGATTTATATTGACAATATCATGCATTGAATCTTTTGATATAATTTAGGTAATGTACTGGCTCTTGTGCGGGTGACACGTAAAAGCACCCACTACACTCTGAGTGGTTGGCGTTAGGAAGGGCATCCAGCTGTAGAAACTCTGCCAAATCAGATTGGAGCCTGGTGTAGCCATCTGGTTTCACCAGTCTTCAGTCAAATTGTCCAACCCATGCTAGCATGGAAAGCGGACGTTAAACAACGACGACGATGACGACATACCAACTACCAATTTCTGTGGCTTTCGTTCTTCAATTTGAAGTGTTTGTGTCTATTAACTAATATAAGTTTATTGTACAGTATGAATGCGAAAATTTTAGATTTCTGTAAAAAAGGACAGTTTATTTTTGTATTCAATAGAGTATTTACAACTTATGTACATACATGTAGACATGTACGTGTATGCATGCAAAGATATGTTTCTATTCTTTAGAGTGAAAAAAAAAAAGGGATGGGCAACAATTTATATCTGAAATTTCATGGCATACATATCAGTGTTTAAGATACATTCCTTAAACAAAAAGCCAAGTTAATTATTCTCAAAAATATCTCTCAAACTAAAATAATGGTAACAGTCCAAAAACTATTAATACGTATGTAAATTTTTACAACTTCCAGCCATCATTATTACTTTGAGAGAGACAGTTGATAAATGGAGACATTTGAAGCAGCTGTGCTCATTTGTCTCTCACTATTACCTTATATAGTTTTACAATTTGTGTTGGTCAGATAGTGATATTACAGCACAACCAGGCAGTAACACATATCCTGACCAACAAACATTAAAAAATTTAATCAATAATGAACTTTTAATTCTACATACCTGTGAGGTTCTAGGTTCAACCACAAATTGACCAATGCCTTATGAGTGAAATTTGATAAACAGATACTGTGTGGAAACCCCTCCATGCTTTTACTAATTGTGGTAGATGCTAGATAGTCATCTTGGCCTCACATATGACCAAAAAGAAGAAAAAAACATCCAGAAGGGAGAGATGGTAGCACTTCCACCTGACAAGCAAGGAAAATTGAATGCAAAGACAGTAGGAATATAAACGTCTATATTATAGTAAACACACTATGTAGCCATATCATTAAAATGGGAGCAATAACCTCCAGCCCAATTTGCAATAGATTTTCAAGAAAAACCATATTGATAGCTGTTTCTATTATAGAGATGTGTTTGAAAATGGTGACGAAAATAAATTGCACATTATCAATTCTTTGATGTCAAATTTTCCTTACATGAACTTGAGATTAATGCAATTAAAGAATAAACAAAAACAAAGTTAAAAGAAGAAATAAAAAATGGATTTATGGACAAAATAATGAAGTATGATTCAATCTTTCATCTCTCCCTCTTCGTCTTCTTCCTCTACTCCTCTTATATATAAAACATTGTTGCATCTGAAACAAAATATTAAGTCAAAATCAGAAAGAAATTCCTTTACTAATATATAAAATATATAAATAAGAAAGTTTAGAATGAATATATAATGGAATAACTTTAAGCTAATAAAAAATTACAAAATGCAAATTTTGGATTTAAAGTTTAAACTAAAAAAAAAAAAAAACCTTAAAAACAACAAATTTCACATATATTTTAAAGTTGAAACTGTAAGCAATATCAAAGTTTGCAAACTTGATTGTAATATATAACAAATATACTCTTATTAATTACTGATAATTTATGAAGCTACCAAAGATAAACTCATACTTGCAAGAGTAATTCAGAAGTTAGTTTTGCCTTGCAGTTTTAGGTTCAGTTCTACTGTGACATATTAAGCAAGTGTCATCTACTCTAGCTCAAGGCTGATTAACGCCTTGAGTGAATTTAGTAGACAAATGTGTGAATATTTACATTCTGCACTTCATACAAAAAAGTACTGAACTAGAAGCAGTGATTCAGTTCTATATTTAAGAGATGAGGAATTATGTACATTATTTACATTCGACGGATATTTGTCCTCATCTTGTTTGTTAACACGTTTCAGCTGATATACCCTCCAGCCTTCATTAGGTGTCTTGGGGAAATTTTGAACTTGGGTTCTCATTCCTAAGGTATTTTTTGATGTTGTTATTATTGTTCAGGTGACTGCTTAGAATCAAACTCAGAATCTTGGGGTTAATAGCCAGCACTCTTAATCACTATGCCATATGCCAGTGATGTTTGTTGACATTGTGTGTCTCTCTGTTTTCAAAGATAAGTGGAATGAACATCCCTTATTTGAAAAACAGGTTAAGTGTTAGGCATTGGCTGGCCTGATCCTTGAGTAGAAACCACTTACCCAAGGTATGTGCATGACACACACCACATGGTCACAACCTGCATCTTGTATATGTCATCATTTTTACACAGGTATCAAAGATGAAGCTCATCATGCCCACTCATCTCTTTTATGAGGTTTAGCCAGAGATCAGTTTCCACCACTTTAATGTCTTCCTCTTTCAAATGTTATAATTACTTGGATCATTTGCAACTTCTTTTTTCAACTGTCCTTTCCCATAAACAACACCCAAATTAAAACCTGAGTTTTAATTTGGTATTGTTCATGCTATGCTGAGTATAGTACAAGACTTTTCTAGATTCTATCTGTGTGCTATTGAAGGAGACTAGGTTGTCATACTACAATTGGAAGAGGTTTTTGAAGTCTTTGTTCATGGCAGCTGTATGAGTATGGTGCAACGTGTCACATCTGTGTAAAGGTTAACAAGTGAATGGCGGTATCATCTACATCATATAGTGTTGTTATAAGTGATAATAAGTATCATGTTGACACATATCAAAACTGAAGGAATTCAAAGTGAAAAGAATTTTGTCAATGCATGTGACAATAAAGAAATCTGAGAGGAAACTTTCAGTCCAAAAGATCAGAGATGGATGGTATCCACAGGATGGCTAAAAAGTTCACATGCTAGACACAAAAGATTCTGTTAGGGCACTGCTTTTGTCCATGCTCTCAAGATGACTGATATTGAAGTACAAATCTCCAATAAATCTAGTTCTACCAAAAAACTTTACTGAGAGACCCTCCATTGAGATGAGAGAAAGATTCTAAGTGATAATCACAAGTCAGGGTCAAAGAGGTTGTCCTAGAGAATGAGAGTGCATATTGATTTACATAAAGAGAATGGAAACTTGTTTGAGCACACCATTTCAGAGTAATGAAAGACCACAGGTAGGTTCAGCCACTTTGTTAGGTTGAAGTAAATTGAAAAGTCTTTATACTTGGCTATTCAGTATCTGGTGGTGAGACAGGTAGTGTGAAGGTGAATTTAGTTCTTGATATCCAAGTGTGAGTGGATTAAATTGCTTGAGAGTAAAGTTAGTATATAAAGACTGGACAACAGTCTATGATAGCCACAACACTTTGGTTAATTGAAAATGTATAAAGTAATTCAAAAATAAAAACAATTCAATATAATGTGACTTGCCTCAAAAACACTTCTCCTAAATTTCCAGCTAATGCACCATCAATATACTCTTCAGTGTTGGCCAACTGTGAATATCAAAATAATTATTCTTTAGTAACATTTTCTAAAAATACATTTTTTGTTAAAGGGAGATAAAAAAAACACACCCCAAAGCTTAACGTTTATAATTTTCAATAGCCTGAGCTATCAAACAGTGAAACCTACCAAGGAACAAATTTAGCTTCAGATGCTATTAGTTGGATTCAGTTACCACAGCCAAGGCACAAAACTTTGATTGGGAAGCCACTACATGGTCACTCAATTTGCTGGGAATAACAGCCAAATCTCCTTCAGACTACTGACTGAAATAAGGAAACAGCACATTAGACACTTGTCCTAAAACCTCTGAAAAGACAGGGTCTACTTGAGCAGAGCTAACCTAGAATTAAATTTGTTTGAATTAACCCAAAATATGTACCATGAGTAGGTATAGTTCACTGTTGTAAACAATGAGAACAATGCATGATTAAAGCTTATGTGGTGAGCCTTTTAGCACTCTTAGGTGGTCACACTGATAAAAGAGCACATATGGCCACTGTTCAATCAATACAATTATGAGCCAAACTTCTATCTGGTAGCTTGATTGGTAGCCAAATTTCCATTAAATTAAACCCTATAGTGTGGGAAAGACAGACAGAGATAATGTAATCCTGAATAGGAAATGTTTGCCATGGTCTTGACTGGAATCACTATCATTTTAATGTCCACTTTTGCATGGGTCAGATGGAATTTGTTGAGGCTGCTCTTAATAATAGATCTGCTGTCAGTGATGATCCAGGACTAAATAACAACAACCAAATTGATTGCCATTATGACTTGGTGTGAAAGAAAAATTCAGTTAATAAGGCCTTGTTCAAACTGTAATCACTTACATAACATGGAGTAAGAAATTTTACATTCTTTACAAAACATTTGTTCCCCATTTGATTTTTAAAACCAATTGGCGAATTACTAGTATTGCGGTTCAAAGAATGGGAAAACAGTCTTACCTGTAAGTTCATGTAGCCATCTATAGATACAAGATAACCTTTATATTCCATGCCCCATTTTAATTTTATTATGACTGGTTTTCCTGTCAAACCATTTAAAAATGGTTTGGGGTTAATTGGCATAGTCTAAAGAAAAGAAACAAAGCAAAAACAAGAACTAAGTTACAACTGAGAACAAAATTTAAAATCAATATATTTCTAAATATAAGCATATTTACCTCTGAGGAGCTTATACGTAGAATAGAGTTAGCAAAAGTAAATACACATGCTGTTATACAGCAAAGTGAAATTACCCCACCCCTCAGCATAAGTTACTTGTGAGTGACTTCAAACTGTAGGTATGAATGATTTCAAGTTGCAAGCCAGTTTAGAAAAGAAGGATCAAGAAGTTTAAGGATCCTCTGAATAGTCAGAAGTTTAGGGATCTCTTAAGCAAAGCATTTGATGAAGAGGAGGAAATACAGATCTGCAATATAGAGGATAACTGGGAGTTCCTATGAGACAACTTACTGAGAGCCACAGACCAAATTTGTCGGTGATGCAAAGTCCCAACCAGACCTAAGGTACTATGGTGGTGGAACAATGTAGTTGACAGGGCCATTAAAGCAAAGAAACAGGTGTGGAAGGACTGGAAGGGTAGTGGTAGCAAGGAGCTATATCAGGCAGCTAGGAAGCAGGTATACTTAGCCAGGGATGAACCAGAAAAGAAGTTTGCCAATGTTCTGCAGCGTGAGGACTAGTGGCTTGAAGTGTTTCGGTTTGTAAGAGAGTGTGCCAGGGAAAATTGCAATGCTGTGGGAGAGAAGTGTGTTTGCATTAATGATGGTTCACTTGCAGTTAGTGACTCTGCAAAGAAAGAGGCTTGGAAGTGCTACTATGAAAGGCTACTAAATGTAGAGAACTCATGGGAGAAGGAGAGCCTGCCTAATGTTGATCCAACAGAGTGACCAGCAATCTGAATATACAGTAGCGTTGTAGACAAAGCCATACAGGATATGAAGACAGGGAAAGCTCCAAGCACAACAGGAATCACCGCTGAGATGCTTAAAATATCTGCTAGTATAAGTTATGGCCTAGTCACTTGTATAGTTTATCAGGTGGTACACGAAGGAGTCATACCCAATGACTGGTGTAGCAGCATCACAGTCAACTGCTATAAAAGTAAAGGTGATGCCTTAGATAGAAATAAATACAGAGGTATCAAATTGTTAGATCAGGTGATGAAAGTCACAGAGAGGGTCATAGCCTGACTAATTAGGGAGAGAGTTAGTCTAATTGAGAAGCAGTTTGGCTTTGTGTCTGGGAGAAGCACCACTGATGCTATATTTCTGCTAAGACAGCTGCAGGAGAAATACCTAGTCAAAGATAAACCTCTGTACTTGGCTTTTGTTGACATGGAGAAAGCCTTTGACAGGGTCCCCTGATACCTTATCTGGTTGGTGAGAGCTGTAAAGCTATGTACAGGGATGCTGTCAGTAAGGGTACAGCGACGATTTCAGGGTACAAGTAGGAGTTCACCAAGGATCAGTTCAGCCCTCTCTTGTTCAACATAGTCCTCCAGGCAAAAACAGAATGTAAGATGGGTTGTCCCTGGGAGCTCCTCTATGCAGATGACCTTGTTCTTATAGCTGAATCACTACCAGAACTAGAGAAGAAATTTCAAGTGTGGAAGCAAGGTCTGGAAGTGAAGAGCCTTAGAGTTAACCTAACAAAAACCCATGTCTTAGTAAGTAGGAAAGCAGACAAACCACAAATCCCTTCAGGTAGATAGATAGCCCTGCTTGATCTGTAGGAAAGGCGTTTGGATGGTGCTTTTTACATGCCACCAGCACGGGGAGCCAGTCAGGCGGCAATGGCAATGACCCACACATAAATGGTGCTTATTGCGTGCCACCAGCATGGGAACCAGTCAGGCAGCACTGGCATCAGCCACAACTACAATTTCCATTTGATTTGATTTTGATTTTACTTGACTCAATAGGTCTCCTTAAGCACGGCGTGTCGCCTGACAGTTCAAAGGTACTTTTTAAATGAGCTGGTTATGTGACATTAGTGTAGGCTACGGCTGTGATCTCACTTTACTTGCCGGATCTTCTCAATCACAACATATCTCCAGAGGTCTTGGTCTTTTGTCATTGCCTCTGTGAGGCCCAATGTTCGAAGGTCATGCATCACCACCTCACCCCATGTCTTCCTGGGTCTCCCTCTTCCACAGGTTCCTTCTACTGTTAGGGAGTGACATGTCTTCACACAGCTCTCCTCGTCCATATGTAGCACATGACCATACCAGCACAGTTGTCTCTCTTGCACACATCTGATGCTTCTTATGTCCAACATTTCTCTCAGGGTGGTTACACTCTGTCGTGTGTGCACAGAAATGCAAAGGTCGTGAGAAATACTCAAAATGGAAATTCATGCTCAATCTTCATTTTCTTTTAGACGACAATTTGTTATAGGGTTAAGCTTTGAGAAGTTTTTGGAATAGCTGTCCTTCAAACTCCTATGTCCTTATAGAAAAGGACATGGAAATAGGAGCAAGAATGTAAAAAAAAAAAAAATTTTCTTTTGTAATTCCATTGTGAGAACCACAGGTATAGTAAGAGAAATGAAGGGAAAGAAATCACCCCAAACCTTATTCTTTTCCCTTTCCCATCAGGTACGGGATTTTGAGAGACAAGTACTTCAAAACTCTGCCAATCAATAACGCTTTTGATGGTTCTGAAGATTATAAGGTGTCAGACCAAATCATGCACCTCATCGGTCTCTCAATGTGAGAGTTTCATCTAGAGATGATGTCAAAACCCTGCCCAAATACTACTCAGAGTCGTTAAGAACTTAATTCCACCAAAAGGGGTTAAGCTTGCAAACAATATTGAAGGCTCAGAACAATTTGATGGTGATAGCATTGAGTAAAAAGCTACTGAAATTGAGTTGGAAGATGAAAGCGAGCCATCTGGAAATCTTTTTGTGGTGATTGACCCACCCGGAGAAATCCCCATGGAGGTCTCGGAGGAGCCAAAGCATGGTCTGCCAAACATGATGGGAGGCTCTATCTCTCTTGCAGGAATCAACAGTGATGATCAGGTTAATAAAGAGGCCCTGTTCCTTGTCTATCATCTATACCTATTTACAGAATGCTGTTATATTATGTATAGTACAATAAATACTGCAAATTCACGAAACAGTAATTATACTCATTTCATTGTTTTAGTTTTCTTTCTTTTAAAGACGTGTTGCTTGTATCAATATCTGTTTAGTTCACAGCATTTAAGAAAAAAATCCCATAATTACCAAATGTCATATTTTTATTATCCAAATGTATATCTTAACTAAAGTGAACGTTTGAAGCACACGTATGTGCTAATTTCACTTGCCTCTTGTTTATTTTTATTTTGCTTCGTTGTGTCATTATATGAGCTTTAAAATGCTTTCTTCCTAATTTTCGTACATATACTATACAATTACTGATCCCCACTCACCCGCTTATATGACTAAGTAAATATCTAACCCACCCGCTTGTTCCAGCGCCCCACTATTATTTGGGACCCGAGAGTAAATAACTGGTTTTAAAATAAATCAAGGGAGACAACCTAGAAAATTTTATAGTTACCATTGTACAATTACCGATTTTCCACCCACCCGCTTATAAGAATTTAAGCAAATGTCTAACCCACCTGCTTATCCAACCCCTGAGGGTAGGTAATTGTTCAGGTTACGTTCGTGAAAAAAGGGGACATAACTAAACACACCACGGTATGATACTTTACTCACTCGTGTCACCCCTCGTCAGCTTTATCTGTTATTTACAACTGATTTCTAGCTTCGCTTTGGAGAAAATATATATATTCAACTTACAAAACTATCTATTTGTATCTCTCACATATAAATCTGTATTTTTGACTGGCTATCTAGCTATCTTTTCTTACTTGCTTTCTTCTTTCCTTTCATTACAGCTAAAAGTACGTCTCAAAATAGATGTAAAATAAACAAGAACTGAGAAAAAACGAAAACTGAAACTAAAATCAAAGTTCCGTAACCCTAACCCTGACCTTAAAACCCTAGTGAAGATCGTGCGGGTATTAATCTGAAAAATGACCAAAAGTTCTTCCCTTGTGCTAATGTTGACAGCGGAACTTTATAGACAGCATCCAGTTTCTATTAGTTGAATATGAACATTTCGTCCTCCACGAAATTGTACTTTCATTTTTGTCGAAGCTATTCTGTACGCGTGCAGAACCAATCATATCGACCCTGGAAGATTGAACGGTAAAGTCGATTTCGGCAGGATTTGAACTCAGAACGTAAAAGGATATAACTTAAAACCGCAAAGTGTTTTGACCGCCGCTTTCAATGACTCCATTAATGATCTTTATTATGTTTTAAACTTCGTAATACACATATATGGAATAAAATATTCAATATAAAAATAGTGTAAACATAAATATTAAATTTAGAAGAGACATACAAAGACAATGTTGAATGAACACGATGGAAGGCTAGAATTTGGCAAAAACAAATATTCTGTAAAGATATATATAAAAAAAAAACTTTCTCAAATGTACAAGAACCTTATTGTTCAGTTATCAAAATTATATAAAGCTTATACTTACCGCAGCCATGGTTACTGTTTTAAATATTTATTTGGACACGAAATTCACAAAAGCCGGCACAAGTGAAACACCGCCAATTCCTAATGAAGCACACATGCGCATGATATAGGTTATTTTCTGCTGAGTACTATTTAAAAATTAATTAATAAATTTTAAAAGTATTTTCCCAACAATTATTTCATGATAAATATTACATGATAAATTATTACATGATAAATATTATAAAATAATTTTGTATTTAATTACTATTCTTTAAAGAAAACTTAATTAAGCGTTATTATATGCAGAACTTACATAGTCGATAAACATGAGAAGTTAAATAAAAAGTTGCGACGATTAAATTTTAAATGCAATTTCAATAGCTTTCATAATTTGAATTTAAAATTACAGAAAGTATAGCTTAAAATATGTTAGAAGTAACATATATATCTTAAATCCTTGTTTTCCTTTCCTATTGATCTAACGTATTTGATAGATTGCATTTCAATTGTTCAAGGCATTCGTGTAAACATCATCTAAATAATAATTTCCCGAAATTATTTTAATGAACTTCAAATTTTGAACTGTCCCGGTTTGCAGTTATCGAAACAAGATACATGGGTGTTGTGTGGTAAGTGCTGTTTGTTTTGCATGAATTTTCTAAGTTTTAATTGCTAAAATTTATATTATTCATTTTGCAATAATTTTAAAATTTGGATGCTGAATTTTTAAGGAATAAAAATGTTGCACATTGTATATATTGCTTAGTTAATTGTGAACAGGTATTTTTCTCCTTGTGCGCGCGATTTTGTTGGTTTATAAATTATATCGCAATTAAGACAATGGTTCAAGTGTAAGGCGGCGAGCTGGCAGCGGTGCGGTAACCCACAAAATGCTTAGCAACATTTCTTCTGACTTTATGTACAGTGCCCAAATGCTGCCGGAGTCGATAAAAGAAGTACCAGGTAAGCATTAGGGTCATTGTAATCGACTTCAGCGCCTCCTGAAATTGCTGGTCTTGTGCCAAAATTTGGAACCAATATTTTTTAATTGTTTCACATTCTTGCAAAATGATAATAATTTCAAAATTTGGTGCAAGGCCGGCAAGTTCAGGGACGGGATCAATTACATCGACCCAAGTCCTCAACTGGTACTTATTTTATCGATCACTAAAAGATGACAGACAAAGTCAACCTCAGCGAAATTTGAACTCAGAACGTAAAGATGGTCGAAATACACACACACACACACACACACACACACACACACACTCTCTCTCATAAAACAAACAATCAACTGAATGAATGAAAATAAAACACATTTTGAAATTGAAATAAAATCTTACTCAAAGGTAGTCATTAAGAAAAGTGAAAATAATGAAATAAAACGTTATTTACTAACTCAAAAGTAGTCATTCAAGAGTGAACCATTCTGAAAGATGTTGTAGAACGTTCCGAAAACATTCATCTCCAGTTTTCCCATATTTTTCCCTCCAAAGAAACTCATCCAGATGGGATTCAATCATATTTGTGTGTACTCCCATCATACCTTTGAATCATCGGCTTCGGTCAGATATATCTCTCTATCTGACGCGTGCACCCGCGCTAGCCAGGTCAACCAAACAAGTAAACCATTCTTTGGACACGTGCTAGTGGTCAGTTGATTTAATTCTTTGGATGAGCTAGTAGTCAGTGTATTCAAAGTGATCTATGATATTTTGCCTCACATTCAGAGTTTTGATGCTGTGTATTTATTTCTCAAGGAGAGCCTGATAAAATATAAGGAAGGAAAGATTTTTCGATGCCCTACACACAAAGCTGAAAACGTCCCTGTTAGAAAATCCTCATTTCTGGAAAATTCAAAGTTGAGACTCCCAAGATTTTATCCTTCTGACGTATTTATGGTCCAGAAAAGTCTCCATAAATATCTCAAGTGATGTGGCAGGTCTTTCAGAAGCAACAGTGATACAGTGGTATCAATACATGAGAGACATAGCAAGTCACCATCTTGTATGTAATCCCTACCAAGTTGGAGGAGTTGGGCACATAGCCGAAATAGACGAATCTTTGATGTGTAAAAGAAAGCATAATAGAGGTAGAACACCACAGGAGAGGTGGTCTTTTGGAAGATGGGACACAGAAGACAAAATAGGATTTTTGGTGTTTGTGAATGATTGTTCCTCTGAAACTCTGCTCCCCCTTATCAGAAAATATATAAAACCAGGAACAACTATCCATTCTGATTGTTGGAGTGGATACAATGGAATAGCTGAAATTGATGTCGAACTACGGTATTCCCATTTCAAAGTGAACCATAGAGAAAACTTTGTGGATCCAGTAACTAACGTGCATACCAACTCAGTTGAATGTTACTGGAGAAATGCAAAAAGTAGATTCAAAAGTATGATGGGAGTACACACAAATATGATTGAATCCTATCTGGATGAGTTTCTTTGGAGGGAAAAATATGGGAAAACTGGAGATGAATGTTTTTGGAATGTTCTAAAACATCTTTCAGAATAGTTCACTTTTGAATGACGACTACTTTTGAGTTAGTAAATAACATTTTATTTCATTGTTTTCACTTTTTTTAATGACTACTTTTGAGTAAGATTTTATTTCAGTTTCAAAATTTGTTTTATTTTCATTCATTCAGTCGGTTGTTTATTAAATGAGAGAGAGAGAGATGAATCCAACCCCCCTCCGATTTACAGTTTACACATATTTATACATGTAGAGGGTCTTTTTTTATCGCGAGTGCTGACTAGCACGTGTCTACTGACTGGCGCGGGTGCGCGCATTGGGTCCACTCTTCTTAAGTAGTACCCTTAATTTATCAATCCCAAAAAGATGAAAGGAAAAGTTGTCCTCGGCTGAATTTAAACTTAGAACGTAGCGACAGATGAAATTCTGCTAAGCATTTCGCCTGGCATGCTAACGATTCTAAAATAAATTAAAGAGAAAATTAATGAGTGAAATTCTGTTTGCTTTTGTAACTTGATCAACTTTCATAACTAATCTAATGTATATTATTTCTAACACTGCCATTATTTTTGATTCACCTCCTTGCATTAAGATATTGAATTTTTTTTAATATAAAGATTATTCAACTATATAATCATTGATGTCTGCCGTATTTCAGTGCACAAGTCTCAGGGATGTGATTTCATCTGCTTGTCATGACTGGCAATGGCTATCATGTCTCTTTTTAAAACATTATAACAATAAATAACCAAAGCGAATACATAAAGTGCGTGAGTTTTTATGAAGTGTGTGTATGTGGGGAAAGTCCCTTCCAAACACAATATGTTTCAAGACACAATCTCTGATAAAGCATTTTGCCAACTTTTTTCTATTTCATGCGTCTTCTTCAATTTTTATCCAACAACTGAAGTTTCAGCGATCTTAAAAGGTCGAGCATGTTAGCATTATTTTCTTCAATTTGTTTTCCCCATTGCATGACCAGAAAAGATTGAGCCACTTCTGAAATTCTTGACATCATTTCCAACTTTTGGACATTTATCACAACTCATTTACACTCCAAACAGCTTCTTGGCTATGTTCAAGATTGAAAGTTCAAACTTTATGGGCATTTTGGATCACATCCAGAAAAGGGTTGAGGAATGTTTTATGTGGAAAAATTTATTCAATTTTAGATGTTGTAAAGCACCAGGTCAGCCCTGATTGAGCAAATCTATGATGAAAGGTGTTTAGACATGATCATCCTGTATTTTACAGTACAGGGTTATTCAAAAAGAATGAACTGATTTCATTATGCAATATTTTAATAAGGAAAAGCAATAGAAAACTCCAGGTAAGTCACAAGTATTTACTCACAATCAACTTTTATTTCCTGTCTTATGAGTGTTCAATGTGGCCACTACCTGCAGCATGGGCGACATAAATGCGATAAGAGAATTCCTCTCAGACATGTATCAGCATATCCCGATCCACATCCACTGAGTACTTCTTTGGCTGTCTGGTTGAATGCTTTATCAAAGTTTTTCCATTTCCCTTCTATGTCAATATCTTCTGGAATGCTGATACACGTCTGGGAGGAATTCTCTTATTGCATTGATGTTGCCCATGCTGCAAGTGATGGCCAGATTGAACACTTGTAAGACAGGAAATAAAAGTTGATTGTGAGTAAATACTTGTGACTTACCTGGAGTTTTCTATTGCTTTTCCTTATTAAAATATTGCATAATGAAATCGGTTCATTTATTTTTGAATAACCCTGTATAATGAATGCAGGATTACATTATTCTGGATGTACATGTCCCCTTCCCATTTTAGTGCAAATAAATAAGAGAGATGTGTCATTCTTAGCCTTTCATTGGGGACTTTGTCACAGTGCACTGTCTCCTTTCAGGCCCACAAGTGTACTGTCTTCTCTCTCTGCCTTTTCTACCTCTATTATAATGGACTCTCTTCCTTGGCGCTAGCTAAGCTTGTTCCACTTTGACTCAGACATACATGTCCTACTCAACTCTCCTCTTCTCATCTCCCTTGGTGTTTTCAACCACCAAGAATGCACACTAATCACTACATCTAGTCTTTTCCATTCTTGCTCGCCCCAACTTCCAGACTCAACAAGATTATTCAAAACATTTTGATTTGGATCCCATGCAACTTCAACTTCTGCTGGCCCCTAACAGGGCCTGTCTCCTCAAGCTGGTGGAATAACCAATTCAGCTATTCATGTAACTCCTAATAAATGTGTTGGGTGCCCTTTACTTTCGTTTATTCACTCATATATGTATGTATGTATATAGATGACTTCAATATAATGAAGTATAACAGTCTGAAATAAATAAATGACTACAGAAGGCAATTACATCTGCTGAAAACTACTCTCTATTACATATTTTTTGTCTACATTCTTCATGCTTATCTTTCATATTTAATATTTAACCCTGGCAATGTATTTAGCATGCTACTTTAAATACCCCAAAAAACAATTCTATTATTATTTTCAGTGTGTTTTCCTATCCTGTTCCTGAAGGTAAAAATGCCCAACAAATAGTTGATAGCCTGCAAAAACAGGTAGAGTTGTTGGGTGCTGTTAAAGCTGGCAATTTCTATGTTGATTGCGAAACATATCAGTCTACTCTTCCTAATACAAGTAAGTTTCATTTATATTACATTTTATATTGCTTTATGTAATATAAATTCAGTATTTTAATAGCTGAAGAAAGTTTTGTGTTAAAAAAGTTTCAGTTTTAGATATTATTTAGTATCAGGTTAGCCCTGATTGAGCAGATCTATAATGACAGGCATTCAAGCTAGGATCATCTTGTTAATATTTTAAAGTATAATGAATGCAGGACTACGTTATTCTGAATATACATGTCCTCTTCCCATTTTAGTGTCAATAAGTAAGAGAGATGTGCTTTGGTATCTTTTTTGAAAGATATAGGTAAAGAATATAGATAAAAAAATTAATCTTGGGGTTTCAAATAGAATTAGTTTATGGACACAGAAAAGGTTGTGAAGAGTTCCCATCATATCAATGTTTCTCCTCCAACTATTATTAACCTGAAAGAATTCATTATGTGCATTGATTCTAATGTTTGCTCAGGACGCTATACATTTTGAGGAATACTTGATGGATGTTTTTTTTTTTTTATTGACTCTGGAAAGATGAAAGACAAAGTGAACTCTTGTTGGTGAGTATATAGTAAATACTGCAAAACATTTTGTCCACTACTGTTCACTTCTTTATTTAATATGTTAGTTTCATTAATTCCCACCTAGTTATTCTAATCTTTCTAGATTACCTGAAAACTTTACAGTCACTATTCTGCCTTGAGTTAATTAATTTGTTAACTTTGCATCCAGTAGTATTTGTTAACTGTGAGCTGTATTATTGCATATAATCATTCTGTACTCAGTGCTTTCTTTCTTAAATATATGCTGTGCAAAAGTAGGTAACTCTTGGTGAAGTTATTAGATTAGAACGATGTGTTCAAAAGGGTTTACACATTTTGGGTAGAGTTAGTAAAATCTGCATACTTGAATGGTGCTTATCTAATCGATCTCTGAAAGTGGAATTGAAATTCAGTGTATAAAGAGACATTACTAACACCATATGCTTTGCTGATTTAGCCATCCACTGTATTTTAGAGTCTATAAATACTGTATGGAAATGTAACTCAAACTGGTAACAGGCGTGAATTCATCATCATCATCATCGTTTAACGTCCGCTTTCCATGCTAGCATGGGTTGGACGATTTGACTGAGGACTGGTGGAACCCGAAGGCTACGCCAGGCTCCAATCTGATTTGGCAGAGTTTCTACAGCTGGATGTCTTTCCTAACGCCAACCACTCAGAGAGTGTAGTAGGTGCTTTTACATGTCACCGGCACGAAGGCCAGTCAGGCAATACTGGCAACAGCAATTATAAATTGATATTCATTGTAGAGCTGTGATAATCTCATAGACACTTAGGAAATATGACTAAATTTCTATATGGATGCTAAGACAGATAAGAAAATTTATCATTCACGTACTTTATTTCTTAAATCCCAAATTTTTTCATGAAAATTCTATTATTAATTTTAGTCAACTGTAATATTCATCTTACCTTTTGCACATAAAAAATATTTGTTTTGGTTATTTGTTAACATTCAGACTCTAAACCAACTTTATTTTGTAATTATATCTTTTCTTACACTAGATACATACTTGAAAGAGAAGTGGGTAGCAGCTGCTTTCTTTGCAAGGCTCCAAGTCTTGTGAGGTTGTTGCATGTAGGAAAAATATAGGGAGGGAGAGAAGGCTATAATTTTGGGAAAAGAAAGATTGAACAATGTGTAGTGAGACACAGTAGAGATGAGGGGAGACAGATATGTAAGCAAATACCTTCTTTTATAAAGATTCTAGAATGTTAAGTGTTATCTGGGCAGTATAAATTGATTAGTGATAAAGGATTAGAGACGCAGAGAGTAACAAGCTGAGTGGTTTGTATTGTTGTGTAGCTCCAGTTCAATGATTATTGAGTTGTCTTAGGGGAAATAAATTGACATTTAAATAACTACATGCAACAACCACTGCTCCAGCTAGTTAATGACATGCTGTATACTTTCACATGCTATAGTTAATCATATGAGGTTTAGTATGGCACTCAACTTCCTAGAAGTAGGAGTTAAAGGTTCCTCAACAACATCTCGTCGTCTTAAAAAAATGAAGCACAGACTATTGTGGGTTGTATCAATGTTGGAATGAAATCTATGAATTTGTTCTGTGGAAGGGATAGACCCATGAAGTCATGGGTTGAGGTGGTGAAGCACCACAGAGGCAATAGCAAATGACCGAGACATTTGCTGATACGCTGTGCTTAAGAAGATCTGTCGAGCCAAGTGAAATCATAGTCATGGCTGATGCCAGTGTCACATAACAGGCACCCCTTCTGGTGAGCATGTAAAAAGTACCCTTTGAATATTGGGCCTCATGGAGGCAATGACAGGCGAAATCCTAGTTCTGTCCAATGTTGGTGTCACATAACTGGCACCTGTGCTGGTAGCATGTAAAAAGCACCCATTACACTGTTGGAGTGGTTGACATTAGGAGGGGCATTCAGCCATAGAAACTATGCCAAATCAGATTGGAGTCTGGTGCAGCCCTACAGCTTACCAGTTTCAGTCAAACTATCTAACCCATGCCAGCATGGAAAGTAGAAGCTAAATGATGATGATGATTTCTCTTGAGTACACTTGACTTTACACTCATAAAAAGAAGATATCAATTTCTCAGAAACAATTTCTTGGAGAAATGTAAATTGCATCCTAATGATTTTGGGGTAAAATTTTGGATTATATCAGTAGTTAACCTAGTTATTTACAGTGTTGATTTTGTTTTCCAGCTACTCAACGATTGATTCATATATTACACAACAGTGAACAACCTGCTACTTGTTTTGCTATTCTAGACACAGGCAATTGTCTAGTAGCTGACAGTCAGTTTGATGTCCTCATGCAACGATTAAAGGGTTTCTATCAACAAAGGAAAGGATCTAAAATTGAATCTAAAGGTCAAAGATATGAATATGGAGATTTTCTCATCAAAATCGGGACTGTATTAATGGCATCAAGTGTCAAAGGTATCCTTGTAGAGGTAATTAATAATTTTTATCATTATTATCTTTTCCTTCTATTCTTTTACTTGTTTCAGTCATTTGACTGTGGACATGCTGGAGCATTGCTTTGAAGGTTTTTAGTCGAACAAATTCACCCCAGGACTTATTTCTTAAGCCTATTACTTATTCCGTTGGTCTCTTTGGCTGAACCGCTAACTTATGGGGATGTAAGCATACCAATACTGATTGTCAACAATGATGGGGGGACAAACATAAACATAAAGACACACACATAGATATAAACAAACACACACACACACACACACACACACACATATACTTTATTAAAAAGCAGCAAAGATGTCACAAAAACTGTTACTCAGAGTTTCACGTTCCCGTTCATTGGACAGTTTTGTTTAGAATAGAACAAAATAAGGTTATATGCATGAATATACAATTACTTTGATAGATACACATTTGAAAATGCTTTTGTTTTGTTGGTCCTTTCAATTAACGGTCTTTTCAATAACTGGTTGTATGAAATTATGATTACAGTTTAAATCATATTATAAAAATTGAAGAAAACCTTCGATCAAAAATAGCTTATGTAGAAGAAAAACAGAACTGTGCCAGTACCGCCTGACTGGCTCCTGTAGGATTTTCGAGCGAGATCGTTGCCAGCGCCCCTGGACTGGCTTGTGCGGGTGGCACATAAAAGACACCATTTCGAGCGTGGCCGTTTTCGTGCGGGTGACACGTAAAAGCACCCACTACACTCTCTGAGTGGTTGGCGTTAGGAAGGGCATCCAGCTGTAGAAACTCTGCCAAATCAGACTGGAGCCTGGTGTTGCCATCCGGTTTCACCAGTCCTCAGTCAAATCGTCCAACCCATGCTAGCATGGAAAGCGGACGTTAAACGATGATATATCTGTTTAAAAAAAACTTCCACAAAAAACTAACATCCTAAAATACATATACATTTAGCAACACATACACATATCGAACAACCAACATATACATATATACACTAAACATACAGGCATTGGTTCATGGCTATTACATATACAGACAAATATAGGCAAAGCATAGATATGTACAAATGCTAATTAGGCTAACTAGGAAGTTAGCTTTTGTATGTGGCAGATGTTCAGGAGCAATAAACACTGAAAATGTGCAGAAAACAACTTTTGCCACATTCCAGGGAGAAAAACTAGATGTAGTTGATAGCTTCCGTTATCTAGGTAACCAAATTAATAGTGGGGGAGGGTGCACTGAAAGTGTAGCTGCTAGAATAAGGATAGCCTGGGCAAAGTTCAGAGAGCTCTTACCTCTGCTGGTGACAAAGGGCCTCTTGCTCAGAGTAAAAGGCAGACTGTATGACGCATGTGTACGAACAGCCATGCTACATGGCAGTGAAACATGGGCCGTGACTGCTGAGGGCATGTGTAAGCTTGCAAGCAATGAAGCCAGTATGCTCCGATGGATGTGTAATGGCAGTGTGCATACTTGACAGAGTGTAAGTACCTTGAGAGAAAAGTTGGACCTAAGAAGCATCAGATGTGGTGTGCAAAAGAGACGATTGCGCTGGTATGGTCATGTGGTGAGAATGGATGAGGATAGCTGCGTGAAAAAGTGCCACACCCTAACAGTTGAGGGAACCCGTGGAAGAGGTAGGCTCAGGAAGACCTGGGATGAGGTGGTGAATCATGACCTTCAAACATCAGACCTCACCGAGGCAATGACTTCTGACCGAGACCTTTGGAAATATGCTGTGCATGAGAAGACCCAGCAAGCTAAGTTAGACCATAATCCGAGGCCTCTGCCAGGAGTGTAGCCAGCCCACTTATGCGTACCTTTCCTTCATTGAACACTAAACTCTGCTTTCGAAGACCTGTTGAGGCAAGTAAAATTGAAATCAAACCAAATTCGACGACTGGCACCCATGCCAACCTCTTCTTCATTGGACACTAAACTTGGCTTGCGAAGACCTGTTAGGGCAAGTGAAATCGAAATCGTGATGGCACCTGTACCAGTGGAGCACTAAAAGCACCGTCCGATCGTGATCATTGCCAGAGCAGCTGTCTGGCTTCCATGCCAGTGGCACGTAAATAGCACCATTTGAGCGTGATCGTTACCAGTGTCGCCTCATTGGCACGTGAAAAAAGATTCAAGCGAGGTCGTTGCCAGTGCCGCTGGACTGGCTCCTGTGCAGGTGGCATGTAAAATACACCATTATAGCGTGGCCGTTGACAGTACCGCTTGACTGGTCTTTGTGCCAGTGGCACATAAAAGCACCCACTACACTCTCAGAGTGGTTGGTGTTAGGAAGGGCATCCAGCTGTAGAAACTCTGCCAGATCAGTTTGGAGCCTGGTGTAGCCACCTGGTTTGCCAGTCCTCAGTCAAATCGTCCAACCCATGCTAGCATAGAAGGCGGACGTTAAACGATGATGATTATGATATATATATACATATATATACACGTATCTTCACATCAAGATAAATATATACACCATTACGTATATACGGATACAAACATATTATAAAACACTGTCTAGTATATAGAATATTAGAATAAGCAAATTGTACAATAAATTAATATAACAGTAGTTAGGTTGGATGCTCTGAGTGCAGCTGCTTGAATAAGAATATCCTGGGCAAAGTTCAGAGAGCTCCTACCTCTGCTGGTGACAAAGGGTGTCTCGCTCAGAGTAAAAGGTAGATTGTATGATGCATGTGTGCGAACAGCCATGCTACATGGTAGTGAAACATGGGCTGTGACTGCTAGGGATATGCGTAAGCTTGCAAGGAATGAAGCTAATATGCTCCACTGGATGTGTAATGCCAGTGTGCATACATGACAGTTTGAGCTCCCTGAGAGAAAAGTTGGACCTAAGAAGCATCAAATGTGGTGTGCAATAGAGATGACTACACTGGTATGGTCATGTGTTGCATATGGATAAGGACAGCCATGTGAAAAAGTGTCACACCCTAGCAGAGATAGACCCAGGAAGACCTGGGATGAGGTGGTGAAGCACGACCTTCGAACGTTGGATCTCACTGAGACAATGACAAGTGACCGAGACCTTTGGAGATATGCTGTGCTTGAGAAGACCCGGCAAGCCAAGTGAGACCATAACCGTGGCCTATGCCAGTGCAGCATAACCAACTCACTTAAGTGTACCCTTCAATCATTGGGCAATAAACTGTACTTGCGAAGACCTGTTGAGGCAAATGAAGTCATTGTCATGGCTGGTGACAGTACTGCCTTATTGGCACCCATGCCAGTGACATGTAAAAAACACCATTCGAGTGTGGTTGGTGCCAGTGCTGCTTGACTGGTCCCATGCTGGTAGCATGTAAAAAGCACCATTCGAACGTGATCGTTACCAGTGTTGCCTTACATGCTCCTGTGCCAGTGGCATGTAAAAAGCACCATTCAAGCATGGTCATTACCAGTGCTGCTTGACTGGCTCCCATACCAGTGGCCTGTAAAAAGAACCATTCAAGTGTGGTCGATGCCAGTACTACCTGACTGGCTCTTGTGCAGGTGGCACATAAAAAGCACCCACTACACTCTCTGAGTGGTTAGCGTTAGGAAGGGCATCCAGCTGTAGAGACTTTGCCAGATCGGATTGGAGCCTAGTGCAGCCTTCTGGCTTGCTAGCCCTCAGTCAAACCGTCCAGCCCATGTCAGCATGGAAAGCAGATGTTAAATGATGATGATGATGAATATATAAAAAATAAGTAAAAATGAGTAAAAAATAAACCTTGGCAAAACTCCAGTTTAAATTTCTAAAACAGTTGAAGGCTTTCTTAAAAGTCAGATGTAAAATATAAAAGGTGAAGTTGAAATATGTACTAGCATTGTAATACAAATATAACTATATATAAGGTGTAAATCCAAATTCAAATGTGAAAGTCAAAAAAGTTTTATCCATATGGTATTTTTTCGGTTGACATTTTGAACCTTGCAGGGTGCCAGCAGGAATGTTCCTGGTTTAATGCTTGTTTATCCTGCAACAGAATGAAGAATTTTTCTAAGAGACAAAGATTACATTTCATAGGTCTTCTATAAGCTCCATGTTTGTATGGTGGTGCTTTTTCCAAAATTTTCCAGCTGATATTGAAAGGATGGGTGTTATTCTCCTTCAGTTGCCAGACATGTTTTGCAAGTTTTGTTGCTGTCCTGTTTTTGGTGTATCAGAAAGAATTTCGGTGGGAATAAAACTGAGTATTGAATGAATTTTCCAAAGCCCCTGTGTAAATTTTATATTTTTGTGAGCCATCTATTTGCACTTTAGCTCTATAAACACTTCCTTTTTCAAGACATTTACCTTCTAATGGACAGCAAGTCCTCGGATTAGATTCGGCACTGTGGTTGTTTGTAATAATTTTTGTGTTATGCTGATTAATAAAAGAGGCATGTATATATATATATATATATATATATATATATATATAAATAAAAAATTTTAAAATAAAAACAGAACACAAAGGATTCTGCAGTACACGTGTTTCAAGCTTTATAGTCGTTGCATCATTATATTGGTATATAATTGATAGACAGGATGGTATAAAGCTATCTTCAGCTGCAAATATATTCTTTCCCAAGTATTATATCACAAAGAAGAAGTCACCAAGAAAAAAGTAAAATGATTAAAACCTTCAAATATTATAATCCCTAAGTCCTCTCTTTTTAGTTATAAACACTTCTAAACCTTCTCTCATTAGCAACTCCCACATCAGATCCTTCCTGCCACAATTCAGACATTGAATTAACGAAGCCCGTACTCTACCCCCAACCTGACTATGTACTGTAATAATTCAGTTTACCCTCGCATAGCTAGATTCTGACCATATAATATACACACATATTTAATAACCAGGGATCCATAATCCCACTTTTACAGAAAAATTTCTAAACCTTTCAGTCACTGACTCTAGGCTTTCGAATGACACTACTATACACAAAAGTAACATAAAATAACACTAATCACTGCAATGTTTTTTTATTATAATAATATTATACTAGTAATAATTAGGAGATGCAAACCCAGACTTCCTTATATTTATACACCAATACCCAATGATTAAAACACGATTATAGCAGTAGTTTCACTATGCCATATAATTTACACTAATAGATAAACCGTAACTTCCCCAACCACAATATTCTTCTTATCAATGTACCTTTTCAAACCACTATGTTTTTTATCTTGTTTGCATTATTGTTGTTGGTGGTGTTATTTCTTATCACTATTACATTATGTAATACAATATTACTATTATATTATATTACTACGGTTGAAGTGTTCACAATACTCTGTATTTTGAATTTTAACTTCCAATCCTAGTTTTCCCCTTTATATTTTCTATATATTTTATAACTTTTTTCTTGTTTACATTTTCTAATTATTCATTGTTTTGGTTTTTATATGGTCTAATTAGCATTTACCACTTCCATCATCATTTTATCCTCTAGATAAGTGTATGTACCAATATAATAGATAAGTTCGTATGCTTAAGTTGTAGTGATGTGCTTAGACTGAAATGACCACTCACCACAAGAATATCATATTACAAGTTTTCTTTAGCCTGACATTATTTATTTATGACCCACCACTTGTCTTGGCCAACACAGTATCATGTATGTCTGTCATTTACGACCTCACCCTTTTAGATCTCTTTATGTCTCTTTATTTCCCTTTTTTTCTACTTTTAGGTTTTTTCTTATCCCCCTTAATTTTTAACTCTGTTTTTTTATTTCTGTACTTTTATATTTTACCACCCATCTCCAACCCTTCTAAATAGCTTATATGCATCTTACTCTACTGTCCGGATTTTTTCTTATTGTTTCTTATATTACCCCCCCCCCCC
>NC_068981.1:108435220-108438117 GCF_001194135.2 Octopus bimaculoides
CCTTTTTTGGACCCTCTCCTTATAGCTCATATAAGCTAGTATTGTTTATTTAGCATTCACTCTACCCTGAATTGTGGCACAATATGGACAGATTTCGGAGTACTGATGAACTTTTATATAAATGTATCAACTTAAAGGATAAAGATATTACAATGTATATTACAATGGACAATACTAAGTGGACTCTTACTTTTATCTCTCATGTTTCTCCTTTTACTTTTTTCTTGGTGACTTCTTCTTTGCGATATAATACTAGGGAAAGAATATATTTGCGGCTGAAGATAGCTTTATACCATCCTGTCTATCAATTATATACCAATATAATGATGCAACGACTATAAAGCTTGAAACACGTGTGCCGCGGAATCCTTTGTGTTCTGTTTTTATTTTTAAATTTTAATTTTTTCTTTCACCCCAGCCACGATCTGGCATATACAGGTGCTTACAATTATCAAGTATTACCTCTCACATTTATATATATATATATATATATATACACACACACACACACACACACACACACACACACACACACACACACAATGGGCTTCTTCCAGTTTCTGTCTACCAAATCCACTCACAAGGCTTCGGTTGGCCCAAGGCTATTGTAGAAGGCACATGCTCAAGGTGCCATGCAGTGGGACTGAACTTGGAATCATGTGGTTGGAAGCAAGCTTCTTACCACACAGCCACACCTGCACCTGTAAAATAAAATTGTTCTTGTAGAAGTATTGGATTTTCATTTGGTATATTTTGTTTCAAATAGTTTAAATTTTTTCTTTATAATTCCAAGCAGAAACCATATTAGAGGTAATAGTTTATGAATCAATAAATGACATACGCATTTTTTATTTTGCATTACTTTGCTGCATGCATAATCCTGTGATTAAAAAGTTTGCTTCTCAGCTGTGCAGCTTTATCTGGTACCTTGGTCAAGTGCCCTACTATAACCCCTGGCTGACCAACCCTTGTGAGTCAGTGTGGTTGTGGTAGACAGAAACTGAAAGATATGCTTTGTGCGCATGTGTGTGCGCGCGCGCACACATACACACACGTACGTTTCACAAAGTTGAAGTTCTAGAATTTGATTCAGGGTCTGAGAGGTGGGACTTTTTACACCTAGTACTTATTTTACTGGCCTCTTTTGTCAAACTGCTAAGTTACTGGGACACAACCACTGACTATCAAGCAGTGACAAGGAGAAATAGAGAAGACACTAGGCTAAAGTGCCATGTTGTGGGGCTGAACCCAGAACCATATGTTGGGAAACAAACTTCTTACCACAGAGCCATGGCTGCACCTACTAAAGCTGTTTGGGGTTTGTTTTGTATTGTGTTGTACTGTGTGGGAATTAAGTATTTTCTCTAGTTTTTATTGTATGCTTCTAATACTGTAACACTGTTACATTTGTTGGAGAAGTTTTACTTTACATTACTATTGTTTCTCTTTTTTATTTGTATCAGGTGGAATATTATCCATGTGCCATAATCAATGATTGCTGGAATTTAATGAAAGAACTTATTCAAAGTGTAATGGGTAATATTTTAGACAATCCTCCTGCAACTTTAAAGAACAAGTTAACTTCAGAATACAGTCCATCTGACACTGTGCAGCAATATCTTGAACATTTCAATGTTTTTCGCAAAAATGTCTCCGCAAATCAGTCACGATGATCAAATAAAGTTTTTGCTAAATATCTTATTCCTGAAATTTGGGGTTCTCTGTTTAATATATGAGATGTTTACTTTTTTCTGCAAGCAAAATTGTCGATTTTATGAATGAAAAAGAATTTATTTTATTTTTTATTTAGGGAATTATTTCAATTAAATATTTATTCTGTGATCCACTAAATGAGGTTTTTGATATTTTCCTGTGAGGAACAAGAAAATTTTAACATTTCAGGGAGGACTCTCTAAACAAAGAGTTCAGTCTGAAATGTCAGGCTTCCTCACAGCAAAATAATTTAATATACTTTGATAATTTTTTGTACTAACATATTTGCTGACATAGATCATCACTTTTGTTTCCTTGGATTCTGTTTCGCTCTTTGTTGTTGATTACTGAATGGTCTTTTCTAGTATAACTGTGTGAGTTACCACTTTTATAAGGGTGTTTTATCTAGTTTATAATGGGCTGAGATTATCTTATTTATATGTCACCAATTTATAACATATTCGAACTTGGAAAAGATAATAAATATAAATCAACATCAGCAATATCAAAATCAAATCAAGTGGAATTGTAGCTGTTAGCCCCATGCCAGTAGCACGTAAAAAGCACCATCCAAACATGGCCAATGCCAGTGCCGCCTTGATTGGCTTCTGTGCTGGTGGCATGTAAAAAGCCCCATCCGATCATGGTCGATGCCAGCTCCTCTGGCCCCTTGTGCTGGTGGCACGTAAAAAGCACCCACTATACTCTCGGAGTGGTTGGCGTTAGGATGGGCATCCACCTGTAGAAACACTGCCACATTAGATTGGGGCCTGGTGCAGCCTCCTGGCTTCCCAGACACCAGTTGAACTGTCCAACCCATACCAGCATGGAAAACAGACGTTAAACAATGATGATGATGATGATGTTTATTGAGTAGAAATCTATAGTGATAAACTGTCACTTATAACTTAATTATAAGTATTATCACTATACATAAATCTTAACTCAGGCTGCGTAAATGCCATGATGAATTATACACCACCAAGATGCTGAATGTACATGTATGTTGAAGATAAATAAAGCTTGCTCTTTTTCACTGCATAGTTGCAGAAATATATTTCATTAACAGGTTGAAAAAATGAAGAAAGAAAGTATTTACTAAATTAGTTTATTTGCTTACATTTAATATTTACTGTACATTTATAAGTCAAAAGAAAACTGTTGTAGAGGATTACGACATAAAA
>NC_068981.1:108438329-108440048 GCF_001194135.2 Octopus bimaculoides
AAAGTTTCGAATTTAAAAATATGGGCAGTAATTTTAACCAATGGAAACTAACAATTATACTTGTTCGGGCAAACGTGACCATTACATCATATTACTGCCGTTTATGACTTGCGTCGCTACACAAGCAAATTGCCTCTGTTCTGTGTTATAAGGAGATTAACAGATGCTTGATTTGCTTTTTTTAATTATGATAGCAGTAGATTAATATTTCAAACATTTCTTACCAAATTTTGTTAAAACGTAAAGGAAACAACACAAATGTTTACATATATTTTTATTGCAAAAACAAAAAAAAAAAAAAAAGACAGAAATCAATTTTATCTGTTGTAATAAAAAGAAAATGTTCTATTTCCTTTCAGTTAATATAAACTTTCTTTTCTATACATTTCTGAAAATGTATTTCAAAGCAGAATAGGATATCTTTATTATTGAACAAATATTCTTTTAAAGTGACATCTAATATTAACTTTAATTAGTTAGAATTCAGAAAATAATGATTTATGTGAATGTTTTTAATGAATTTTCAATAATTGCATTATTTTCGCTGCTGTATAGCATTGTCCCATAAAGACATGGGTTTTCTTTTAATCAAGAATGCTACAACTATTCAGTCATGCTTTCCCTTTTGTGTAGGTGCCAAGGAAAAACAAAAAAGAAATAATTAGGCATAATCAAAATCACTGATGGGGCTGATGACAGTACAGTCTGATTGGCACTCATGCCAGTGGAATGTTAAAAGCACATCCGAGTGTGATCGTTGCCAGCGCCACGGATTGGCTCCCGTGCTGTGGAACGTAAAAAGCACAATTCGAGCATTGTTGCCAATGTTGCCTTACCGGTACATGTGCCGGTGGCATGTGAAAAACAACATTCGAACGTGGTTGTTTCCAGTGCCGCTGGACTGGCTCCCGTGCTGGTAGCATGTAAAAAACACCTTTTGTGTGTGGTTGTTGCCAGAATCACCTGACTGGCCCTTGTGCCGGTGGCATGTAAAAGCACCCACTACACTCTTGGAGTGGCTGATGTTAGGAAGGGCATCCAGCTGTAGAAACTTTGCCAGATCAGATTGAGCCTGGTGCAGCCTCTGACTCACCAGTCCTCAGTGAAACCGTCCAACCCATGCCAGCATGGAAAGCGGACGTTAAACGATGATGATGATGATGAGTATTTGAGATGTTGTTTTAACAATATTGTAGATATGTAATTACCATGAAAAGTTGTCAGAAGTTGTGAGATATAGCATTTGAAAAGTTTGTGAGTGGTTCATGAGTAGAGAAGGGACACTGGGTTTCCTTAGTATGTGCAGTGAATGTGTTTTTAGTGCTGTTGCAGGAGACTAAACTAATACTTGTACTATTGTCTTCACTACCACACACACTAAGCTTGAATACCTTCTGACATAATCATTAAACTTACTTATTAGTATTATATGGTTGTTGTCTGCATTTAAGATAAGCCTCATCAGTATGTCTTTTCCTACTTAATCTGACTGAATACATACACAACATTGTATGATTTAATTGAGATAAAATGATTTTTTCCCCTCAATTTGCTAGCCAGTGAGCTGTGGCCTTTCTTGAGCATTACTATGATTACTCTTTTATTCTTTTACTTGTTTCAGTCATTTTGACTGCGGCCATGCTGGAGCACCGCCTTTAGTTGAGCAAATCAACCCCAGAGCTTATTCTTTGTCAGCTTAGTACTTATTCTATCAGTCTC
>NC_068981.1:108440058-108443560 GCF_001194135.2 Octopus bimaculoides
GAGCTTATTCTTTGTCAGCTTAGTACTTATTCTATCAGTCTCTTTTGCCAAACCGCTAAGTTACGGGGATATAAACACACCAGCATTGGTTGTCAAGTGATGTTCGGGGGACAAACACAGACACACATACATATTTATATACATATATACGACGGGCTTCTTCCAGTTTCCATCTACCAAATCCACTCAAGGCTTTGGTCAGACTGAGGCTATAGTAGAAGACACTTGCCCAAGGTGTCACGCAGTAGGACTGAACCCGGGACCATGTGGTTGGTAAGCCAGCTACTTACCACACAGCCACTCCTGTGCCTGATTGTGAAAAATATTTTCTAATATGATCCTTTTTGGGCAGCGGCAGCTCACTGTAATTTTCTGTTCTGCTTAAAATTTTATATATTTATTATTGGATTACAGAATTTTAAAAAGTGAATTTTGTTTGATTAACTTTTCAGTGTTGATTTATTAATTAAGAAAATGGGCATAATTCTTGTTTAGGCATTCAAAGAATAAATGAATCAGTTTCAATATACAATTGAGCCAGCTAGTGAACTTTTGTTGGATTACCTCTTACTTAGTGGTATGTATATTTCTTCTGGTCTTTGTTAATGTTGTATGAAATAAGGTTCCTCTAATACATTTTGAATCAGCCTTTTTTAGCTAGAAAAGGCTTTACATTAGAAGTTACTCCTTATTACAATTCATCATACCATCTTTTAACTTTTACTTGGAAGACTAGTGTTTATTGGCACATTCTCAGGAGCCATTCTGCATTAAGCATCAAATAATATCTTGGGAAAAGAAAAGAACAAAACAAAAATGCAATATCCAGGCACTTAACAGAGTGGTTGCTTGAATATTTAACTTATCTTGCCAGGTATTGTTCCAGCTGTGATATGGCTTAGAAATGTTTTTCTTGCATCAAATCTCTAAAACATGTCTAGCATAATACTTTTACACCTTCTTTTCATACTACTACTTACACTTTCACTAAATGGGCTCTAACTAGTCATTGCAAATAAGTATAATGTACTACACAGTATGTGTTTGTAGTTAAATCCAACTGTGCTAGAGATAGATAAGAAATCCACACTAAACCTTAAAATCCAGGCAAAGTAGTGAGCTTTGGCATTGGTAAAAAGTAGAAGTTTTATTACTTCAAGTGCAAGAATAGAAATAAGAAAATTAAAGGCCTTGGTGGAGTGATACTGAAAATTGGGAACTGTTGATGTGAGAGGAAGTAAGTGTATGATTAAAGTTTGTAACTAGACTCTCAGTGACATGGTTGAGAGTAATGGAAAACAAGGATAGTTCAATTGGTGCATGTACAAATAATGTGAGGTGGAGGAGGGAATGGCAAACTGTTGACAAGAATGTTGAGAACAAAGAAAGAAAAAAAGGTTCTAAGGAGGATGAAAACATGGTGAAGTGTTGACTTGATATTGAAAGCAAAGAAAAAAGTTGGCATTGGAGAAAATGTAAATTTAATCCTTTAGCATTTAAACTGGCTATACCCAGCCCCAAATTTTCTACCTGTTTTATATTCAAACTCACCAGTTTTGGCCTCTCACTCCTGTGTAACAATGTCATTATAAAAATCAACAATTACATCATGGAAATCTCAAAGCTATGAGATAATCCATGATTAATTCAAATGAATGTGAATGAAAATATATTACATTTGATTGAGTAATCTGAATGCTAAAAGGTTGAAGAATTGGTTGACTATGAGCGATGAAATTGAAGAGAGTGGATGCAAATGAATGAGAAGAGCAACAGGGTGAATGCAGTTTCTGCTTAAATATGTATTATATACATATCATGATTTTAGTTTTTAAATTGTTGAAATTTACTCAAGTTTCTGTAAGAGCAGAATAACTTCCTTAAATATGGAATTCCATAACTAGAATTTCCATAATGTAGAGGATGCTTGAATATTATAACAAGTAATTTCCCTATGCTGCATTTTCATGTTTGTTGCATTACAGTCCCAAAGAACAAATTGTTCACCACTGAATGCTCATCTTGATTTTTAGTCATTCATTCTAGATATATTTCAGCAACTTTTGAAATTGTATCTGTCAATACAGACTTTTTGGAGGCATTGAGCTCAGCCACATTTTTCTACAGAAGATCTTTTCCATATTTTGTTTTATAAATATTATTCCAATAAGGCATCATGGTTATTATTAATATTTTTATGTCTCAGACCTTGTTATTTCTAGGGTAGAACCTATACAAAGGTAATAGGAAAAACTTATTCTATAAAATATAAAATGGTGTCAGTTTTTTATATAATATTTTCATTGTTTATGGTTCAGGATTGAAACAAGGGCTAAAATGACCGATGATCATTGGACATATTCTGACATCAATTCCTCCTAGCCAAAGAATAAAAAGTTTTGAATGGTACAACAATGCACTATAATACAAAAAATGGACTATATACCTGTTGTAATTTAGTTATCTATAGTCCAATGATATTTCGGAATACAATTCTTACTTCAGATATTCTTAGATAGAGTCTCTGCTACAAACTGTTTTCCAACGGCTTTTCTTTTTTTCAGAAGCGTCTCTGCAGTGGTCTCATGAAGCTCTTTCCAGAATTCTTCATGAGAAGTATGTGAGGTCGGCTATGTTTCAATCTCGTGTGTGTTGGTACATCTGTAGCGCTGCTTCTAAGTTATGTTATACATGCAGCTTCTTTTTTTTTTTTTCCCCTTCTTTTTTTTTGTTATAAACAATACATGAGCATGTTATCAACTCATTACCGACCAGTGATCTCATATGAGATCACTTAAAAATTACAAATTTTGTAACTATCTGTTAATATTTACACATATCCAACCTTTTTGCTATATCTACTAGGTATATTTCTCTGATATTCAAATGAGGTTTGCTAATTTTTCACCCAATATCTCACTTATTTCTATTTAAAATGTTATTTTGATCATTCCATCGTGTTTCTGAGGCTGTTTTATGCTAGAAATCAAAGTTTCATAAAAAAATTCCAGTTAATAGAATTATGGGAGGTAATGGGTTAAGAATGAACCTATGCACATCCAGATGTAGCTAAATAATATATTGATTACCAGCTTCCATCCTGTTGTTAATTTGGGGTCCTAGTCTGTGTATGAGTAAAGCTTCCTTAATTCTTAAATTACCCAAATTTCTTTCATTGGCCTCAATTGTGACTGTTATGCTCTTGTTCGTGTTCCGGCATCTGTCTAGATGTTTTCTGAAGGAGGAGGCTCTTGTGTTCAGATGTTTGATGCGGAGGTGTAACGGTCTTGTTGTGCTACCCACATAGAACTTGTTGCATTTGTTACATTATATTCTATACACAACATTTACCCGTTGGCATAAATCTGTGTCACGGATGGGACAATTTGTTAATGTGTATTGATTGTTGTCCCTTATTCGTTTCTTTGCGAGGTGTCTTCTCAGAGAGGGGCCGGAGTGGGTTAGTTGTATGTCTAGCCCTTCTCTTCGTATGGCTGTAGTT
>NC_068981.1:108443894-108449692 GCF_001194135.2 Octopus bimaculoides
AGAACTCGGTGTGGATCTCCCCTTCTTCCGTTATATTCAGTCTGAAGTCAAGTATAACTTAGAAGCAGCGTTACAGATGTACCAACACACACGAGATTGAAACATAGCCGACCTCACACACTTCTCATGAGGAATTCCGGAAGGAGCTTCATGAGACCACTGCTGAGATGCTTCTGAATAAAGAAAAGCTGTTGGAAAACAGATTATAGCAGCGACTCCATCTAAGAATATCTGAAGAAGGATTTGTATTCCGAAATATCATCGGACTATATATAACTAAATTACAACAGGTATATAGTCCATTTTTTGTATTATAGTGCATTGTTGCACCATTCAAAACTTTTTATTCTTTATTAACATAATTGTTTAAAAAAACCATTTGTATCATCTACATTTTTGTTATGTCCTGCATTATAACAACGTACTTTGTCGTCTGCATGACTGGCCCAAACGGTGTACCTCGCCGGCTGACTTCAGTTGTTGTGCCTGTTCGCTATTTATTTGTGGTGGAACAGCCCATTTCTCTCACTCGGAGTATCCTCCAAAACACCTCCCCTTTTGAGATTTATTTTTTCTTCACACAGCATTATTATATATATATTTTTTATTATTCCATTCCTTTTATTCCACACACAGAATTATTATTTTTTTAACTATGTATTACAGCAAAATCTTTTTTCAATAGAATTTTTTTTCGTATTCTATTTCTTTTCTTCCCACATACATAATTTTTTTTTTCCTCTAGAATGCCCCAGTTAGTACCGTCTGTACATTGTTACCAGTAGCACTACTAACACATGAGTGACCTGACTAAAATCCTTCAGTGGACTTATATTATTTTTTCTGGTTTTTTTTTTTGTTTTTCACACAGAATTTTTTTTCTTCAGAATTATCCAGGTAGTATCAGCTCTACATTGTTACCGGTAGCGATACCAACACATAGCGACCTGACTGAAATTCTTCAATGGACTTGTATTATTATTATTATTATTATTATTATTATTATTATTATTATTATTTTTTTTGTTCTTCTTCACACAGTATTATTAATATTGTTATTATTATTATCATTTTTTTATCTGTGTCCCACTGTTGCGGAGTGCATGAAATTTGAATCCTTGTCACCAGTGTTGTGTCTTGCGAAACTTTTATTGTTATATCTTCACTGTTATATCTTGCATGTGTTCGAATCCTTCTTCAACTGGATTTTTAATATTTTCACTGCATGTTGTTTGAATAATTCTTCAACAGGATTTTTACTATTTTTCACTGCTTTTAGTTCGAATCCTTCTTCAACAGGATTTTTAATATTTTTCTTTGTGTGTAGTTCAAATCTGTCCACAACAGGATTTTTAATATCTTTAGTTTGAATCCTTCTTCAACACTGTTATGTCTCGAATGTGTTCGAATTTTTGTCGCTACTGTTGTGTCTTTAGTTAGCAATTTCAAACATTCCTTGTTGCCACTGTTGTGTCTTCACTGTGTGTAGTTCGAATTCTCATCACCACTGTTATGTCCCGCATTATAATGATGTACTTTGTCATCTGCGTGACTGGCTTGAATAGCGTACATTGCCGGCTGACTCCAGTTGGTGTGTCTGTCTGCTGTTTATTTGTGGTGGAACAGCCCACTTCTCTCACTCAGGGTGTCCTCCACAACAATTTTTAGTAAAAGTTCATGAAGAATTTCCAATCTTTACTTGATTGTATATACTTTAATCATAAACCTGTTTGAGCAGGTATTTGAGACCTTAGTTGATAAAGTGTATTAGTTTCAGTAAGAAAAAAATAGACAATCTCTATAAGTGTACAACACATTTTGTCTGAGATGAAAGACAAAGTGCTTCTGTGTGTCAACTGTGTCAACTGTTGATGACAATGAAGTCTCAGTCTGGAAAATAGTCATATTTATGCTTGTCTAATTATGTTTAGGGTTACATGTGAGAGAAATTACACCCCATTTTGACACACTAACTTCAGTACAAAAATGATAAATTTAAAATAATATCAATATGTATGTTCATGTTTGTTTATTATGTGTTTGTTGTATAGCCCAAAGTCAGTTCTGATCAAACTGAATTATGGCCCACTTACAGTCAACCAAACAATTATGTGCAATCCACGGGTCTGTTCTAATTATATTATACCACCATCTGACTGAGGACCATAGTGTACATTCTAAGACCAACGAGTAAATTGTATGGGGTGTAGTGTAATAGTCTGAATGTTTTACACTCTCTTGTATGCTTGTAGATTCTGGTGACAGCCAGGGTGGAGGTAAAGGAATTTGATTCTCAGAATATGAGCATTTTTGTTCCTTTACACTTATCAGTGGTGGTTTACATTCCGGCAGTCTTTGGCACGAGTGATGCTACAGCTATTTCTGTGTGTACCAGTTTTTATGTTTATCTGCACTGAGTAGGAGAGATATTGTTTTTAAGATGTAGTGGTGCTGTATATTTTGGTGTCTGAAGTTAGTTTTTCATACAGTGACAGGGGAAATATGCTGTGTTACAAATGTGCCTGTCATTAAGTTGGTATTTAAGATGGTGAGCTGGCAAAACTGTTAATACACTGGGCAAAATGTTTAGTGGCATTTCGTCTTCACGTTCTGTGTCATTCTGCTAAGGTTAACTTTGCCTTTCATCCTTTCAGGGTCGATAAAATAAGTACCAGTTAAGCACTGGGGGCGATGTAATCAACTTTGCCCCTTCCACAAAATTGTTGGCCTTGTGCCAAAAATTGAAATTATTATTAAGCTAGTCTCTAGAACATAAGTTAACATGAAATAATGATGGAAGGTTTTAATTGAGATCACTTTAAAATGGTAAGTCTGTATCATAGAACAAGGGACACTCTTGGATGGTTTGGTACCAAAAGGGTACTTTTCGTTTTGTTGTGAATATGGTCTATGTACAAACTATGATGTCATGTGTAGTGAGTTGTTTTATGTTCTTTGTAGTTTATTAAGACTTTTTGTAGAGAAACTGGGAACGCAGATACAATTGTTATAATCCATAATATATTGTTTAAACACACTGTATCTGTGAGTTATCTGAATGTGTTTTGCATTGTTTTGATTTCCTTATTATGTTTTCTGCTCTCTGTGAATGCAGTGGTGCTGTTGTCAACCATAAAATGATATTTCTTGAAGGTGTGAAATGTTTTCTGTCTGTAATAGTACAGCCAGCCGTCACTCACGAGCGAGTATGGCTTGATAACATACCAAGTTTTCACTAACTGTTTTAGGTCTCTACTCTTGAGGAAGAGAGGGTTGTACTATCATCCCACTGGAACCCATTAAGTTAGAGAAATGTGAAAGGAAATATCTTGCTCATGGGTACAATGTACTTCTTGGTCTAGGAATTAAACCCACGGTCTTTGGAACATGAGCCAAACACCCTTGTTGCTGCTGGATCACGCTTCTTCACGCTCCGTGTAGTAGCTTAATTTCAGTATTTTAAAACGGGAAACGATACAAGCAAAACAACTCAAATTTTATCCTTAGGAGTTATCTCCCTTTAAAGTATGAGCCAGTGTTTTTGGTGACAGTTACTTTTGAGTTTTGAAAACGTACATACGAAAGAGTGTCAATTGGGTGCGCTTTTGGCGCGTGATCTACAAGGGAGATTACTTTAGGTTACATTTTAGCTTTTCAATTTCTAAAAACCCGTATGATGTTGGCTAAAGATTTTTACAATGTGATCAGCCACGAGACGAAGGTAGTCGCATTTTTACGAGAAACCAGTACTAAATTCACATCATTTCTTAAGAAAAAGAAACGTGATACTTTGTCGTGCAATCTACAATTTAAAGGGAGATTACTTTAGGTTACTTTTTAGTTTACTTTGTGTTAGTGTTACATTCCGTGTGACCTATGTGAGCAAATTTACTTTGGTGGGTGATCTACGCGTTTATTTTAATTATTATATGGTTTTCTTATTAAAAGAGTAAGAATTTTGAAAAAATACATTTACAATGTTAAGTATGTACAAAATAATTTAAAAAGTAACTTAAAGTATTCTCCCTTGTAGACCACACACCAAAGGAGCACCACCAATTGTCTTAAATTATTATCCTTGAACGTATAGCTCAGGCAGAGGCATGCACTTTATATTTTATATAATTTAAATTTTCATGTTTCCGATTGCCAAACTATTTGTCGTTTATGACATGTAACTAAGAGTTCGCAGTTTCAGTTTGAAATTATATAAAAAAAATATACATTTCATATTATTAAATTTGTAAGTCCATTACTCCCGACCGCCCTATCGTCACCGCTTGAAATTATTTCATTGTTCTAATCTTAACAAACTTATGTTGTTTCTAGTTACTGTCCTTGTCATCGATGACGACTTCTCGGCTCTTAAGGTATGTTTTGATCACTGCATCAGACATTGACTTAATATCCTTATACTTCTTCGCCTCTCCAATCATAGCATCACTTTAAATGACTTCTTTCACTCAAATGATTTCTGAGAGGAATTGAATGGAGTAGGCATGGTTATCAAGATATATCACTATTACACCAACTTGTTTATAAATTATATTGAGATCTTTATTTTCACCTATTTTACAAGACCAATCTATATGGTCACTATATCGATGATAATGTTGGTTTCTTAAGGGGAGATTACTTTAGGTTACTTTTTAGTTTACTTCGGCGTGTGATCTATGTGAGCAAATTTACTTTGGTGTGTTATACTTTTATCGAGGAACTGAGCGAACATCTACTTGAAACGTAAGAAAAAGGTCTTCAGCACTCTTCCTCATCTGCAGCCAACAGAAATAATCAAGATGAAATTGGAAAGTTCTTTGGCTCACTCTACATCTTTTTCAAAATACGAATTTTCAAATCCAACCAGATTCTTTCAATTGCTTGAGTATTGGTTCCAGTGTTTGGATCAGCATAAGGTCTTTGGTGGTTGACAGCTGAATGGCGGAAATTTAGATGATTTAGATTGGAGTATGCTGGCCATTCGTCGGAATGAATTATCAAATTTTCTGCAATTTCTCATTGAATTATGGACTCAAGTATTTCACGATTTCTTTTTTCTACATGAAAATAGCGGCAATCTGCACCTTTCTTCAATCTAAATTCCTTCCATCTATTAAGATTTACTTCTATTTGACCATTAACTTGTGTAAAAAAAAATATTTTTAATATCTAATGGTTTTTTCTTCGGGCTGAGTTTTTTAAATTTAATTTCATAAGTCCAACGGTTTTTTTTTTAAATGTACAGCGTTCCGTACTGGTTCGTTATCTAACTTCATAGGATAACATCCTAAATTAGCATCAATTCTCATTTACTTTGTCTTCTAACGGTTTCAATACCGATATGCTATACAGTTTCATTACGTATCATGTCTTTTCAACTTGTTTTTTTACATGTAATTATAGGACAACTACGAATGTTGCCTATGAATGTTGTCTATGTTTACTGTCTGCAATGAATCAATCCGACCCTGAAGAGATACAATATTCCATATTTTATAATATGCATGAATTGATCTGGATATTGCATCGAAATGATCATAGGTCATAATAAAGCTTTTACAATGGATCGTATTTTAGCTCTTATTTAAATCGATATAATATATATATAAATATAATATATATATGTAATATAGATGTATATATAAAATATATATATAATTTATATATATATAAAATATATGTACAAAATATTTATATTATATATATATTTATATATATATTATATCGATTTAAATAAGAGCTAAAATACGATCCATTGTAAAAGCTTTATTATGACCTATGATCATTTCGATGCAATATCC
>NC_068981.1:108450039-108451205 GCF_001194135.2 Octopus bimaculoides
TAATAATAATAATAATAATAATAATAATAAGAAGAAGAAGAAGAAGAAGAATCATAATCATAATAATGATAAAGGAAAATACAAAATTTACCAAATTTACCATTTTTATGAAAGGAGAAAAATTCTACTATTTTTGTGTTGAATGATATTTCGTAGGAGCTTCTGGGTAAACACTATTCTTTGTTTTCTGGTTTGGAGCATAGACAAATAAGTCTTGCAATCTACCAACTCTGGAGTAAAAAACATATGTAAAGCAAACCAGTTCATTACAAAGTCTGACCTTGAGCTTTATTAATAAACATTGCAAAGCAATGTTGCAATGAAATTGCATTCGTTTGAACTCAAATGGCATGTCGGTTGGTTTGATTGGATTTCTTGGAATGAAAACCTCTTCCCCAGTGGCATATCCAGTGACGATTGTAACTTCTGTCACATTAGGTAGTAATGTCTTTACAATTAACTTTGTCCCATTGCATAATTTAGGAGGATCAAATGATAAGGTGGCATTGGCACAACACTTCTGCTGAACCTGAGTCTTTGCTTATGTTACAAATTGGACTGTCATTTGTGAACAGGTTTAGTGGTAATTTAAAAGCAGAATGAGGTGTTCGTCCTCCTGGGAGAATGGTGGCAGCAAAGCCAGACAATGCTACAGCTACTACAATTCTTTTTTATTCCCTTGACTTGGAGAGAAGCAATGTTGTTACAAATGTTTTACCTGTGCCACGACGAGCATCAAGAAAGAAAATTCCTCTGCTTTTTTCTGACGATTGTGGAATGCAGCACGCGCGCGCGCGCGCACACACAGATACATATACATACAGTATCAAACATCAGATCAAATGGACGTGTGTATGTGTATGTGTGTGAGAGAGAAAGAGAGAGAGTGAAGGAGTGTGTTGTCATGTATACGCACATACAAAAATAAATAAGCATACATCTTTTTTGTATGTATGTGTTTGCGCGCGCATAAGAGAGAGAGAGATAGAGAAAGGGAGAGTGAGTGCCACTTAGACATCACTATCTCTCTCTGTGTCTATCTCACACACACACGCACACATACATGCAAAAAGATGTATGCATATGTATTTATGCATGTACGCATACATAACATACCCCTTCACTCTCTCTCTCTCTCTCTCTCTCTCTCTCTCTCTCTCTCTCTC
>NC_068981.1:108452110-108453024 GCF_001194135.2 Octopus bimaculoides
TTCTATTTTGATAAATTCTCTCTGTTGAAAATTATATTTTTATATTTTAAATAATTTGCAATTTCAGGAAATATGGTTTTATATTAAATTTGTGTTTTCTACTCACGACTAGCTAACGCGGACGCGCGAACTTTCGAGTAATAGATAGAGAGACAGACAGACAGACAGACATATAGCTCGCTCCGGCCAGTCATAGTATTAGCTGTCAGTAGCCAAAGAATCGACAGGCCAGCAACAGGCAGACAGACAGATACTTCACTAGCAGGCAGTGAGCACTTTCACTTCTGACAGCTAATAGCATGATAGTGCCAATACTTCTTTCAGGAATTTATCGTAGTCGTTTACAAATAGAAAATTAAAACTTGAAATGAAAACATTAAAATGGAGAAAGAGAGAGAGAGAGAGAGAGACTTCGCTGTTTTTACGTCAATAACGAAAGTTGACATTGAGAAACCGTTTTAAGGAAGTGAATCATAAATATAAAACAATATTATTTATTTCTAATAAAAATATAAACTGATGTGCCTATTAGGTATCCGAGGTCAAATTATTCATGCAGCCGAAGTAAGGAAGCAATTCGTGCAGCCGTTTTCGCGTGAAAAGCGAACACACACAAAGATGCCTATTTTATATAGTAAGGGATTATATATATTCTAGCTGACACCATGCCGTCAAAAATGACGGCTAATTGTAGAATGTAAAAGGGTACAAAAGAATGAAAAAAAAAATCAGTGTTTCAACTCTCTGTGAGTGTTTGTGTGTGTGTGTGCATATGCATACATTTATATGCATGAGTAGCACAGTCGGTGGCGAACGCGGTTTTCTATACTTTGTCACAGCCCTCTTCCTTCCTTTTTAAGTGTGTCTGTTTCTCTCTCTCTCTCTCTCTCTCTCTCTCTCTCTCTCTCTATATA
>NC_068981.1:108454363-108459438 GCF_001194135.2 Octopus bimaculoides
ACACATCCATATAGATATCCACATCCACATACGCACATGCACGTACACACATCCACGCATGCACTCACAAGCAAATAGATATGCATGTGCATCCATACAGGAGGAGTATCTCTAGTAATAGAAGACCAACAGCAACAACATGTAGGTGCATCTACATGTGCACACACATACACATATACCTATACGCATAGCCACTTCTATTAGTTTTGATAAAGGGGCCGTGCCTGCAGTGCTACCCATTTTCTAGTGCATGTCTTCCTGCTAGTGTATGTCTTCCTGCCTATATGTTAATATCAAGCTAGGTTTACCTCCTAATTTCTGTAGCTATATATATATATACACACCCACACACACATATATACACACACATATACACAGACACACACACATACACACACACATATATATATATAACACGCACAAACATTCACATTCCTCCCTTCTACACACACACAAATATTCACACAGAGTTGAAGCGCTGTTTGATTTTTGTTTTACCGTTGACTTTTCACCATCCCACTTCCATCGGTGGATCACCCCTTCCTTCCTCATTCATATGTTGTCTCGGAGAAATACATAAGAATATTATTATATTAGATTATTATACTAGAAGATACACGGCGTTCTCTTTGCTACTTCTTCTCTCTCATTGTTATTACTTTCTCTCACTGCCTCTGAGGCATGGCTATCATTCTCACAACTCTTTCACTGAATTACTATTTTCTCTCTTCTCCCTTCACCGTTCATTCCTACTACGTGATTTTGGACGGACACACACACACACACACACACACACACACACACACACACACACACACACACACAGATATAATTAATCATGGTATGATATGCTACAAACTGCGCGATCTTGGCATAGCTGGAAAACTTGGAGAATGATTACATGACTTTCTGAAAGTTAGGCAGTGGTGGTCATTGGAGCCACCTCAAAGAAAACACAAATAGTGAGTGGTGTTCCACAGGGCACTGTCTTGGGATCACTGCTTTTCATATTGGCCCTCTCAGACATGCCCTCAGCTGCCCGGATAGCTACCCTTGCTAGCTACGCTCACGATACGAATGTCTCACAGAAAATACAAAACCATAGCAATTTTGCACGCCTGCAGCAGAAGTTGGACGCAATTTACATATGAGCTGAGGACAATAATATGCAGTTTAATGCTAGAAAATTTCAATTCCTGGGCTACCACTACCCAAAACTGAACGAAAACCTTACAAGGTACACTGGTCCAGGGGGGCGGGGATTACAATCCCAGAATCTAAATCAGTGCGTGACCTGGATATCAACACGAGTGATGATACCTCAGTCCAAGTGCACATTACCAGGATGACGACAAAGTGCAGACGGCTGGCTGCCTGCATCCTGAGAACCTCCAGAACCAGAGAGAAGGAAACCATAACGGTCCTCTGGAGGACATTCATCTTCACTCGCCTGGACTACTCCCAGCTATCGTCACCCCATAGTGTAAAATTAACAGTGGACCTTGAAGCAATCCAGTGAAGCTTCACAAAAAAGAAGATCGTCTCATTGCAACAGCTCAGCTACTGGAAAATATTGAAACAGCTAAGACTACTCCCTGGAGCGAAGGCGGGAGAAATATGCAGTAATATACCTCTGGAAGATGCTGGAAGTGATTGTGCCAAATTTTGGCATTGAAAGCTACACAAATACCAGAACGGGTTGCCATTGCATAGTGCCAAATATCCCAACAATGCCATCGCGCTTTAGGACTAGTTCCTGCAGAAGCCTGGGTTTCAGGGGCCCACAGCTTTTTAATATTGTCCTAAAGAGCCTGAGTGACTTACACAAGGTGGATGTAGGTGTTTTCAAAACAAAACTGGAATCTTCGTGTTGAGAGTCCCAGATGAACCCACTTCGCAGCAGGTGGCGCAAATGAGGGCAGAGACACAAAACTCCCTTATTGACCAAATATATATGTAATATATGCATAATATATATTCTATCGGGTTGTTTTGCCAAACTGCTAGGTTAAGGGGACGTAAACACACCAACATCGGTGGGGACACACACACAGACACAAAGTCTCACACAAATATATATATTACCCCCCACATCTACATACATATATACATATGCTCACACAACACACACTCATATACATATGTGTGTGTGTATGTGTGTATACTTTATTAAGAGTCGTAAAGATCTTCAAATATAAAAAGATATTTTTTCTCCCAATCTTTTATCACGTATGGTTGCAAATTCTTTTCTCTCTTCAGTTCATCTTTGGGGAAAGACACTTTCGGATCAGGTTTCCAATTAATGATATTAAACCTCTTTATTATAAATATTAATGGAATCCAAATAAGTATAAGGATAACGAATGACGAACCGATGAACAAACACCATCCGGGCCATTTTGTTTTAATTTTGGTGGCCTGTCAAAATAAATAAAATTCAAATGACTATAGTAGCAACATAACACATACACAGACACACGCACACACACAGACACAGACAGACGCACACACACACATACATTTAGGTATATTCGTCTAAAATATTTTAGTACTAATATTGTGGTAGATACCAGTTTAGTCATGAATATTCTAGTTGTTATCCTCCAGAATTATAAAACTCATAGAACGGGTTAATCGGTTTACATGGCGTTTAACCAAGATCTCAACACTTCCCTGAGCGGTATGCAAGTTTGTTGCAAGGTTACCATTTACAGCTAAGTGAACTAGAATAATATGAAATGAAATATTTTGTTCAAGAACAAAAATCACAGCCCGTTCTTTGACTAGAAACCACGATCTTGTGATCATAATTGCAACACTCTAACCACGAGGCCACGCACCTTTAGAGTGATCGCAAGTCTCTGATGATTAAAAAATTCCTTGTTTGACCAAAAGAGGTTCATTTCCTTCTTGTCATTTATTATAATTACACTTACATGAAGGATGTCTTATAAAGATATGAAATCAAGTCCAATATGCAACAGGCAAGTTTGCTTCGGTGCATTCAGAAGCACATCCGCTTGATATGCAGAACAAAAGGACAAATCATATACGTATATAGATTTATTAGCACATCTACATTATTACAACGTAAGTCATACTTCCGTTGGCTATTTTCATATGACGAACTACAAACCATAAGCCATAAGTATAATTGATAAATATGGTTAATCAGTCACATATTTAATTGAATTTATGGGATGAAATAAATTTTGTCAAGGTCCACTTGAAAATATTGCACAAATACAGTTACTGCATAAAAAAATTAAACAATTTAAATTTCTTTTCTTATGTATGTATTTTGCACACGCGCGCGCGCGCGGGGGAATATCAAAGTTAAATTTTAAAGATATTTTCATAAGCCAGGATATAATTACCATTTTGCATGATATTTTCAAGTGGATCTTCACTAAATTTATAGGGTTAAACTTGTTTAGGGAGTTCTTGGCTCCTTATTTTACAGTGGTTTTGTTATATAGTTTACGTCATACATTGATATTGCGTGATTGTCCTTCATTGGGATTCTAATTCCCGGACGGTTTATACTTGTTTAGAGGTTTATAGTTTATGTAAGTTTGAGATAAAAATATGTTTCAAAAATGTTAAGATATGCTATTTTCGTTCATTTTGTTTCAATTTAAAATGTGAGTAATAATGAAGAAGTGTTGATTCGGTAATAAATGTTTGAGGAAAATGACGAAACAGCTACTAATGTATATAAATTCTATAAAAGAGTATATTCCTAGCTTTGATTGCTTCAAAATACAAATATTACACTTATAGTAAAAATACAGATACCACAACCGAGGGATGGCTTGTTCAGGAGATAGGATACGTTGTTCTAACTGTTCCGAACTGAATGTGAACCCAACTACATCAAAACAAGGATCCTTCATAGTAAAGATTGTTTGCCAACATAACATGGCAGTCCTGGTTTAAGACTAATGTTGCTGTAATTTAGCCCCAGGAGACATCGTCTCCAGCTGGCTACACAACACGATCTGTGTCCTTATGTTTTTGAACAAGGGAATCTAGCACCCCCACTCAGTTCAAAACAATATCTGTGTATCGCGATTTCTGGGTTATTTCCCTTCATCAGCACAGAAATCGCGATACACAGATATTGTTTTGAGCTGAGTGGGGGGTGTTAGATTTCCTTGTTCGAAAATATAAGGACACAGATCGTGTCTTATAACCAGCTGGAGACGATGTCTCCTGGGGCTAAATTACAGCAACATTAGTCCTAAACCAGGACTGCCATGTTATGCTGGCAAACAATCTTTACTACAAAGTACTGTTGCTGAATATCTCAGGTTGTGAGATTTAAAAATAGTAATTTTCTAAGGATCCTTCAATTGCTAGAAATGCATGTATTATACAAATCAAGAGAAAACGCTCATCTAAAATATATGATACACTCGTTGAGACTTAAAAGAAGCTTCAAAACCAGTATGTAACAGAATAATAAAATAACAATCCTTATGTATTTAGTTACTTTTGTCAAAAAATAATGAAGTAGGTTTTTGAGTCGAAATCTTACCGTATCTTTATCCCAAACTTCATAAGTCATGCTAGTTATTATCATTTTTATTAAACTAGCGAATAATATGATCAACATTACAAGCGGGGATATATACTTCCACATTATCAGCCAGAAGTAACCAGGACGTGTTCCAACCATTGCATGAATGTCATCTGCAAATCTGTACAATGAAAAAAAAAATTGAATTATATATTTATGCATGCATGCATACACATACAATACATATACGAAGAAGTGACTTTAGCGAAAAACTAGCACGTAAACAACACCTTCACCATAACAGTAAGTGAGCAAAAGGAAAATAAATTGATTTAATTTATCATTCTACATGAATTTAGTCACTAACATAACAAAGAATTTTCTATCTGAAGTACAATCCCTTTTCTCATCTGAGCCTAAATACCAAAAGCCTTTTAACACCATTAACATTAAGATCAGCTATTTTTATCTAGAAAGCGTCGTTACTCTAACAGCTTCGGTCCATCGAAAAACTATGAATTCAGGAACCCTTAAAATTGCCCACTAGCTCTTT